>NC_089743.1:12571197-12576197 GCF_040412425.1 Macrobrachium rosenbergii | reverse complement strand
TACATACAGTGTATATTTTCTTTTTAATAGTGTTAATGTGTCTAAACTCTTTTTCATTTAATTTTTTATAGTTACCTCAGTTTACCGAAAGGATATTACACTGCATTCCAAGAAACGCCCTACATGATATTAGATTTGTAAGAATTTATTTATTTACCCATGCGTGTTCTTTTCGTATTTTTAATGTATTTTATTTTCTTATTATTTACTAAATTTTTATGCATCAAGAATTTATATTGATATTTGATACCGTAAGTGCCTGATACACAGAGACTCATCCTTAATATTTAACCTGTACCCTTCTGAGTTAAACCAGCCTCCCCTTCCCCCAGGACGCAGTATCTTCAAACGTGTGCGTTGAAACTGCAAGACTTGGTCTTCCTCACTTGTGCATATTCCCTCAGGTCCCTTATGCTCACAGAACAGTCAATAACCGTCTTTCAAGAACTTTCCTGCTATCGGATTTCTAGGAAATTTCTGTTGAGGACTTAATGCAGTTTCACTTTGATTACTCCCTTGGCGATTACATTTCGTGGCTACAAGAAAGCTTTTCTCTCTCTCTCTCTCTCTCTCTCTCTCTCTCTCATCGTTTATAAATAGTAAATAGATTTGGAAATGTGCTTTCAGTAATGTTAAATGCACCTGAGTACTTTATGAAAGTTTGATAAAAGTCAAGGGAACTCAATAGTAAATTATATTTAAACAATATAATCTGTTTCTCTAAACGGCCTTGGTTTTGTCATAAAGGCACTCGAAAAAAAGACTGAATTATGTATCCTTAATAACCACACGCATACGTAAAGGCCACAGGGTTTGCATTGTGGGTACCGGGATACCGTACACTATCTCCGTAATACTTGGATCAGACTTGTAGGAAAACTAAAATATACGAGTAAGATATGTGCAGGTCAGTGGTAAAAACACCCTAAATATTTTTTATTTAAAAAGCAAATTTTTGCTTGCCAACTTAATTCTTCTCGAGATCGTGTGGTACATTAATTTATCATTTTGTAATGGTTAGTATTATTAAACATGTTCTGCCGACTTAGAATTTTATAAAGGGTTCAAATTTCCTGTTGAATAATGCTGTATCTAAAATCATCGTCATCAGACTCCACCAAAAAGTGATCGAATTAATTGTTCCGGTTTTTATTTTGTCCTTATAATTATATAATTTACAAGACAAGTTTCGTATTCGACGTCATTTTGGTTACTATTTCCCATCGCTTTTTATGCTGTGCGGGTTGCATAGAAAAATAAGTATACCTTCGTTTAACCAGACCACTGAGCTGATTAACAGCTCTCCTAGGGCTGGCCCGAAGGATTAGATTTATTTTACGTGGCTAAGAACCAGTTGGTTACCTAGCAACGGAACCTACAGCTTATTGTGGAATCCGAACCACATTGTAACGAGAAATGAATTTCTATCACCAGAAATAAATTTCTCAAATTCTTCATTGGCCTGTCGGAGAATCGAACACGGGCCCAGCAGAGTGCTAGCCGAGAACGATACCAATCCATCCAATGAAGAACTCACGGGTTGCTTAGAATCTGTTTCACTGTGGAGAAAGCTGATTAGAAAGTGTTAGTTTTATTGGCATAAAAAATGATATAGAAACAGCATTAGAGCACTTTTTACAAAAAACGAAAAGAGCATAGCTCCATATTACCAGAATTTAAAAAAAGAAACAGTTGTTTTCAAAAAGCAAAGGCAGATTTGTTCAACAAAGTGTTAAACTGGATGGGGCATTAGAGTGTTAATGTAGATCTTCCTTCCTTCCTTCTCAATGATCCTTTATTTTTCTTACCAAACAATAAACTCGTGGAAGAACCTTACGTAGATGAAGCACATATATAAATATACATGTACAAGTTTGTGTTTATATGAAATTTGTATTTTACACGTACAGCTCATACATATATGTCATTATAGCCTCAGTTCAGTAAAACTTTTCATTTCCTTCCAGTAATTTCCATTGCGTTGATTCCGCTTAAATGACGGTTTTGTGATAGTGAAAATTGCCCCGTTGCTCTCTCGAGCCTCCAATATACAAAATGCCACTCTGTGATTGATGAGAATTTCAGCTGAATTTTTCTCTAATCAAGCAGAGTGTTCATTTGGCCGTCTGTGCTGTCGGGGCGCTGAAGAGACCCTTGGGTCCAAAGGTCCCCTAGGACTCTTGCGTCGTGTCTGAGGACTCCAGTGTCTCATTTGAGGAATCCTCTTGAGGGACCAGTAACTAATGATTGCTTCATGATGGTCTTTGGGGGTAATTTTTAACGCATTAGCCACTTAATTACAATAATCCCACAGCCACTTGATTGCCACGGTTTGGAGACGCGGATGAAGCCCTTCGCTAAATGATTGCTAATTAGAGATGCGTTAATTAGTAGCATTTATGCCTTAATGAGGATCCTACTGGTATTGATAGCCGCATGGGTCCTTATTTTACAGTTTAGGATGAAAGGTCATCAATAGTGGTATGAATAGACGGCGCTTGTATGAAATATGAGAACACTAGTCTCCCTCACACACATGCAGTTAGATATGTGTCGCCAATTTGAATGGGAAAGCTCGAGAAAGTTTCATCATAGTCAGTCGCTTAAATCTATATATGTAGTTAATTAGACTGAACTTTTATGTCTGTAAAAATAATTTTGTGAAACATCGTGGATACAGGAAAAATGATCTTATACACGTTATATGGTTTTGCATTAGAAAATGAAACAACATTCTATATTCTTCCCTGCATTTACAAAATTCAGCGCCGGCCAAAGTGGTGCGCTATTTCGAGCCAGTGAGAAACAGTGGATGTGCGGGAATTTATCTTCCACCTTAGTATAAATGTTGCACCCCAGCAGTATTTACAAGTCATTGTTTGGACAGTACTCTCGTGAGCTTTGTTACAAACGCCTCATGCGCCAGTTCTCATGGTTCCATAGATATTGAAAATGGTTGACTCTCATGGTGAATATGAGAGTTCGCCAGGCTTTCCTGAAGCCCCCAGCACCCTTAAGAGAAGACCATGTTTTCAGTATTCTGTGTTAAATTCAGTGTCACTTTAACAGACTTTTGTCCCAGGAGAAATTGAAAACGAAAAATACTTGTCTTTACTCTGATGTTACTTCATTCAGCGTGAAATGAATGACAATAAAAATGTACATGTAACGTACATGTAACAGTAGTAAGAGCAGTTGTGTACTAAATATATGAGTATTGAACACATTGATACGATAAGTACGTTTGTTGAATACACTTCTAAAACGTATTTTTGCATTCTGTTATAAACACTTGTTGTTTATAAAACAGGACACCTCGAAGTTTTAAGCGTCCTAGCCTAGGGTCTCGGTTTAAACTGCGCCAAAGCCAATAAGATTTCAGTATAACGTGTAGTGACGGGTGTATATATGGATACCGATACATCGATACCGTTGATGCCAGAAGTGAGAAAGAGAACCGATGATCCAAAACTTTTTAGTATATATATATATATATATATATATATATATATATATATATATATATATATATATATATATATATATATATATATATTTTTTTTTTTAATATTGCGGCACCCTTAATAACCACACGGCACCCTTTGGTGCCGCTGCACGCCAGTTGGCAATCAGTGTACTCTACGCTAATGTGCAAGCCAATGTCTATTTAATCTGCTTGATTGGTAAGTAAAATGTCTGTTTATTTTTATTATTATTACTCCTTTACCCATGCTGTCAAAAAGTATGTAAATATAAGTGAGAGTTGAGAGTATAGCGTCTGTGTCGGAAACTGCATGTTTTAACCTACCGGCTAAGTTATTCTAATTCTGCATGTTTTATTGACTGACGAGTGGAGATAGAGGCTAGTCCTTGGGATGGCTTTACCTGTAGTCCATTGCCCCAACCCTAAGTAGGGTACGTTGGCGTACCAACCAAAATGTCTAACCAATGTATCTTCTTTTTTAGCAGTTAAGGAGCCAATTGCAAGAGAAGCTGGCCCAGTCATGAATATTTCTAGGCTAGTCCAAACACTTGATAGTGGTGGAAGTGGACGTTTCAACTGAGATATATATATATATATATATATATATATATATATATATATATATATATATATATATATATATATATATATATATATGGGACAGCATTGCATCTTATTTAGTAAGATTTTTAGAACCTCAAAAAACCTTGCTGTTTTCATTTGAAATATTATTATTACTATTATTACTCATTTGACTAATTTTATGGCAGCTGTAAAGGAGAAATGGCTGATGTAATTTGATTTAACTTCACACTATTATACCTGTATATATGAAATTTATAGTTTGAAAATCTTGATGGCGTAGGTCGTGTGACTTAGGAGCCATGTTTGAATGGCTACTGGCAAATTAGTCATATTTTGCATGCAACATCTGCGTATGCTGGCAAATATACATTATTGATTTGATGTCAGTCCGTATGCAAAGTAGGCTGGGGCGGGCAGGTTTGTTTGACCACTGTACAATACTTGTCAGAGCCTATACATAAGAGTCAAAGTAATATTCTTGTTTTGTTTAAATCAGGTTTGTAGGCGACTGTCGGCGAGGCCAAGTGCATCATGTAGAAAAATGAACTCATTTCAATATATTTGAAATTTTTCTTAGTACCGAAAAAGACCTTTTTAATGTTTAATGAAAAATTTGTGATATTTTGCATATATATATATATATATATATATATATATATATATATATATATATATATATATATATATATATATATATATACACCTGAAAAAGAAAGTTGTTAATTTGATAAGCAAATGAAGTGCGGCGGCCATGTTAGTTTAGTCATGGCCCAAGAAATGTTAAAGTTCGTATGATTTAGAAACTATATTAGTATGATTTCCTTCTAATTAAAGCATAATTGGACGTGGTATTTTAAATTACAATGTAGATTTCAAGTTCATGAATAATGGAGGCGGGTATTATGCATGTTGGAAAGCATCATTATTTTTC
>NC_089743.1:12528697-12566197 GCF_040412425.1 Macrobrachium rosenbergii | reverse complement strand
GCGAAACAGTGTAGGTGACTCACTGTTTCGCCGTGTTTAGTACTAGCTCCTAGGGGGATCAAATGTCCCCTAAGTGCATTACGCGTGATGACTAAAATTTCAGTCATTACGCGTAATGACTGATTACGCATGTTGACTGTAACATATATATATATATATATATATATATATATATATATATATATATATATATATATATATATATATATATATATATATATATATATATATATATATATATATATATATATATATATATATATATACAGTATATATATATGTGTGTGTATATATATATATATATATATATATATATATATATATATATATATATGTATGTATGTATATATACACATACATACACACATACATACATACATACATACATACATACATACATACATACATACATACATACATACATACATACATAATCACCTTAAACTACTTTTTTTATAGAGAGGTGGCTCCACTTTGCTCTTCTACGATCTGGCAGTGGTTGACAGCATTCAAGTAACTAAGTACCACGAAGTATTTCAACAGAGAGTATTTCAACAGTGGTCTGGTTAAACTAAGGTATACTTAACTTAACTACTCCTCGCCGAGAATTCGAACATCGGAACTAAAACCCTGAATACGGCTGAACTTTACAATAAAGAAAACAGTAATGGTAATGACATACTTTGCTTGTTCTCATGGCTATATACGAATACAGAATTTAGATATAAAACAGAAATGAACAGCTGTTCTCACAAACTTACTTGTTGCTACTACTTCTACTATTCAATATAATATATACATTGGTAGTTTTTGATGTTATCTAAAGTTATCGAAGAGTGAAGTGTATTCATAGTAAGGCAGTCAAAAAAGAAATACTGCTCTTGATGGCAACCCGTACTAGGGAAATAAAAAAAAAGCATATGATGCTTTTGAGGAAAGTAATTAATGATAATAATTACAATATTGATAATAATTACAACACCGGTTTTATTAATACACTCAAGGGTTAAATAACAGCCCAGGAATGGGCAAATGTAACAATAAGAAAAATACAAATTAAAACAGCAGTGAACACATGATTCATAATAGGTCATAACTGTGTCTAACAGCCTCCAACCACTCAGTCGTAATAAATAGTAAGGTAGAGATTATAACATTAAACAATGACAGCAATAATAGTGATGAATTAATAATAAAGTTATGGAGTAAATATGATAATTTTCTTGCTCAATGTTAAAGATGTTCTGGATTCGCAGATTTCTGCCATTTCCTGGTCTGTGATCAGACCAGACATATTTTGCCGGAGAATGGTTTCTGTTATTATTATTATTATTATTATTATTATTATTATTATTATTATTATTATTATTATTATTATTATTATTATTATTTAGGCTGTTTTATAATATCGCAGTAGGGGAATGGTAGCGACCCGTCAGCGACTAAGAATGCCATGATCAACGGTAGAATTCAAGGCACGTTTTCCATGTTAAGACCCTTAGACTTTATAGCCATACGGGCTAAATAGCAGCATTTTGGTTTCCCACTCGCATAAGGCATATCTCCCCTGGACTCAGTTCTTCATTGTGATGGGTGGGTAGAGCTCTCGGCTAGCACGCTGTTGGCCCAGCGTTCGACTCGCCGACCGGCCAATGAAGAATTAGAGGAATTTATTTCTGGTGATAGAAATTCATTTCTCGTCATAATGTGGTTCGATTCCACGATAAGCTGTAGGTCCTGTTGCTAGGTAACCAATCTGTTCT
Organism: Macrobrachium rosenbergii; assembly: GCF_040412425.1. Taxonomy (NCBI): domain Eukaryota; kingdom Metazoa; phylum Arthropoda; class Malacostraca; order Decapoda; family Palaemonidae; genus Macrobrachium; species Macrobrachium rosenbergii. Next base: position 12,564,434 of record NC_089743.1, on the reverse strand, counting down.
TAGCCACGTAAAATAAATCTAATCCTTCGGGCCAGCCCTCTCTAGGAGAGCTGTTAATCAGCTCCTCAGTGGTCTGGTCAAACTAAGATACACTTTTTCCCTGGACTCGTGTTGCCAATCGCACAGACCTTACGTCGCCTGTGTTCGATGTCAGGTGTTATTTCTTAGACCCTTCGTGATAATGTGCGCTAGATACGGGAACTCGTGTGTAAATTGCTGACGGTCATTCCTTGAATCCTTATGAAAGGGACGAAATTTTATCCTTGAGAAATTGATTTCTTCACTGGTTACAGGCGTCATGTCTTGCTGTGACGGCCTTGGCATTCAGAGTGACAGTGTTATGCCAGTAGTGCTTAAAAGAAATTATAACTTAGTGTTGGAAGATTTTTCCTTTTTCTTTTTATTCTTTGGCGATTCTGTCGGTGAGCTGCAAGTGTTTCAGATGAAAAACGCTCGCTTCTATTGCATATTTTGCTTTAGATATTTTTATTAAGTATTTAGGATATGTAGTTTGAATTTCTCTGGATATATTCATCTGACAGGCAATGAAAGGTCATTGTAGTTTGAATTTCTCCGAATATATTCATCTGACAGGCAATGAAAGGTCAAGTTTGAAAGGTCATTGTGACAGGCAGTGAAAGGTCATTGAATTTCTCCGGGTATATTCATCTGACAGGCAATGAAAGGTCATTGTAGTTTGAATTTCTCCGGGTATATTCATCTGACAGGCAATGAAAGGTCATTGTAGTTTGAATTTCTCCGGGTATATTCATCTGACAGGCAATGAAAGGTCATTCAGATAGACAGTTTGCCTTATATGTAACTTTGCCATTGAGGGACATATTCCTTAAAATTAAAGCAATGTTATAGGATGGCTGGTAAACCTCTTGGGCACGTCTTTTTCCTGGTAATCACAAACCACTGTAAATAAAATCACATCTGTAGAGAAGATGGAAACTTGCCTAATGCTGAATAAGAATTGGATTTGCACATTCACGTAACTATTAGCTATTTAATGCTTGGTTAATTCTGCAATGACTATACATTACCATGCCAACTGGAGATTGGGGTTTCTCTTTGATTGCTGGGATGGGGAGGTGGACTTTATTCAATTCAAAGTTGTCGGCGAGAAACCCGTTTTCTAATAAAGTGGTGTCTTCACCAGGTATAATTCTTTACTGTTTATCTAGTGCTTTTAATGTATTGTAATTGTTTGTCTTTATCATTTATAATTTTTATGTAATTTTATAATTTTAATGCTGGAACACGTGAATTTTAATACTTCAAGAAAAATATTGCATTCCGTATTTTTTTTACAGTAGTATGAAAAAAATATCATTGCAAACAATGTATTTTCTATGTTGACCTTAAATTCTGTAACACCAGGTAGTAGTATCGAAGCAGTCAATCAAAAGATGCAAAACACAGTTCAGCGTTGTTTGCATTCCACCTGCCCAAGAAAGTGTTAGTGACGCACAGTTCTTGAGGTCATTGTTCAACATTGTATTTCATGACATTCTGCATAGGGTGCAGCTGTTCAGTGGAGCACAAGCGATACTGAACATTTTGAGAGAGTGCAACGCATTTGATTGAGGAGATGTGGTACTGATTAACCGGAGAGGAACAAACGAAGTATTAATGAAAAGTTTGCGAGGTAACTTTTGTACGATGAAACAAAGGCAGTATTGAAAAGCTGGAAAACGCATTACCATTGAAGACAGTGGGAGTGACATTGAAAAGTTGCAGGGAGCGCAACCTCTGGATAAAAAAAAAGTAATAAATGCGCCGAAGTTTCTTCGGCGCAATCGAGTTTTCTGTTCAGTGTATAATGCTGTATGAAACTTTCGGCCACGACTCATGAAACTCTCAGCCGCGGCACATGAAACTTTCAGCCACGGCCCGATGGTGGCCGGTTTTGTTGGCACCTATAGCGGTGCCAGACGCACGATCATGGCTAACCTTAACCTTAAATAAATTAAAAACTACTAAGGCTAGAGGGCTGCAATTTGGTATGTTTGATGATTGGAGGGTGGATGATCATCTTACCAATTTGCAGCTCTCTAGCCTTAGTGGTTTTTAAGATCTGAGGGCGGACAAATAGCCATGTCAATATTTTTCTTTTACCGAAAACTAAAAATATGAGTAAACATGAGCAAGGGTAAGGATCAGATTGTATATGGAAGAGGGAGTTTTCATTGTTATGTACTTACTCTCTGCCACCAATCCACCCAACTGTTAATGGGTAGCCTACAGATGCTGGTAGATTGGCTCAGCATCTGCGTGGTTCAAGAAAATGGGCGTGGGGCTAGCAACTTCACGCATAAATACTTGCTGAACAACTGGAAGGCGGTACTCTTTTGGCAGTACACACGCACAAACACACACACACACACACCAAAGAGTTTTAGCTTCTTAAAAGGGGATGACTCAGAAAGTGTTAACCTTTTGGTTTTCCGCAAGTATAATGGGATGGCGTTGCTAACCCCCAAACCCTTATTCAACCTGACTGCGACCCACAACAGTCTCCTAACTATCAGTTTCAATACAAACCATCGTGTTTACTCAGGTTTCTACAAGCATGAGCACAGTAATCGTGTAGGCTAATCTTGCGTGAGGGCATCTACTATGTGAGATTTCTCACATTTGGTAGATTTTTTGATTGGGTCATATATCTGTGCGATGTATTTTAAAATAAGGCAAAATTTTCTTATCGGACTGTCCAACTTGGCCAAAAGTCTTTGGAAACTGCCACCTTAGTTGAAATTGATTAGATTTTTTCAAGACTCCATCATATTTTGAACACAACTTATCAACGTAATTCGAAAAACTTTAAAATTTTGAACTCGCTAGCCATTATCCGATTTAGTCATTATTGCTTGCATGTGGTGTAATATATTGGTCAGAATTTGAACCGTTAAGCAATTTCAACATCAATCGTTCCTTGTGACGAAAGTGTGGCATTCCGTTTCAACCAGTAATATCAGGTTTCACCGTCTTGTGAATTATTATAACCAAATTTTCAATATTTTGCCAACATAGTAACCGGATTTGAACTAAACTCTGGTGTAGCTTAGATCATTCTCCATACGAGATAGTAAAACGAAGATCCCGCTTTTCTAGAATCTTTGGTCAGTTTTAAATTACAGATTTCAAGTGTTCTATAACGTCGAGGAGGAGGAGTTTAGTCAGATAAAATAAAGCCTTCAGAAAAGGTGCATTTTGAGGTTTAATTCTAAATTTAAATCGTGATAAAATTTCTTAAAAGATAAACGTCTTGTCTTTTTTCGTGAGACCCAGCAAATTATTTACTTATATATATATATATATATATATATATATATATATATATATATATATATATATATATATATAATTATAATCACTTTTGTACATTTATCACACATTACCACAGGTGTATAAACTTGATACCAGCGTTCGACTCTCCGAGCTGCCAATGAAGAATTAGAGGAATTTATTTCTGGTGATAGAAATTCATTTCTCGTCATAATGTGGTTCGGGTTAATGTAGGTCCTGTTTTAGGATAACCAGTTGGTTTTAGCCACGTAAAATAAATCTAATCCTTAGGCCAGCCCTAGGAGAGTGTATAAACTCAGTGGTTGTTCCTTTAATATCAAAAGAAATTTATAAATTGTTTAAATTTTAAGGTAGGCCGTAGAGATGTAGGAAAATAAGATTATCATATTTGTAAACACAGTACAGGGGCAGAAGTGCTTATGACTTTTCCAAACTCCGCCTCCCTGACACCTGTCAGGTGTGGATCTGTTGTCGCCTATGGTCGGTATGTTTATCAGTATTGTCCCCTGAGAATATATTGTGATTTTTAGCGAAATGAGTTTTGAAGGCCACTCCTACCTTGACACCGGCCTGTGGGTGGATATGTAGTCTCTAGTGGTTGTGTATGTTCGTCAGTACTGTTCCTGTAGTATATATATTTCTGACTTCTAATACTCTGTATCAGTCCTTCGTCAATGGCTTTGAAAATATATCGAAACCGGTCATATATACACCCTATATATATATTTTTCACCTGTGTATATATATATATATATATATATATAAAATATATATAAAAATGCCGAAATAGAAAATGTTTCACATATATATATATATATATATATATATATATATATAAAATAAGGAATATAAAAATATATATATATAGAAAATATACAGTATATATATATATATATATATATATATATATATATATATATATATATATATATATATATATATATATATATATATATATATATATATATATATATATATATATATATATATATATTGTTATGGATGCCAGGGCTATGAAAGGGACTCACCTGTTTGATTGATGTGCAGCTGGAATGCCACCGATACCGAACATTAGATAAACAGGAAAGACATGCTCACCGGGGAGGGGGGCGACAGAATTGAAAATCTAGGCCTTAATTAATACATGTATTTGCAGTACAGTTAAATAAATGGAGTGAATAGCTTAAATGGTACAGTAAGTTAATGATTAATTAAATTTCATAATTGACTGTAGAACATGGCTTTTGGTTGGAAAAGCAAAGTATGCAGCACACAGGACTCTGCATCCCTCTTTGCAGTTGAGAGAAACGATACATGGGTCATCAGCACCTGTGAGCAGAGGGATGACAGATGAGTGAAAATTCCCTCAAAATGCCTGTCATATGGATAATAATAACAAGAGCAAGATTCGAGGAGGTTCTTAATTCACTGGTATATCACTTTCAAAGGAGAATTACTTACTACTTCACCAAGATTAAAGGGACACGACATAATTTCACTTTACTCGAGGGGAAACACAGAAAGGAATAATAAAGATGAAAAGTTTGAGAATAAAGAATAAGTTGAGGGCGAATTCATTGCATCTTTGGAAATGCCTGTTTGCAATGTGGCAAATGCTTAGCAACAATCAGTAGATTTTCATTCCAGCATCAACTGTGGTAGGAAGAATAGATGATTGCTTCACCTCAGGGCATCAACAGAGAGCAGGTCATGGCTTGGATCAGCCCCTGGGAGGCTTTTTGAGAGTTCTTCCTCTGATGAGAGCTCGAGTCTGACTGCCCCTTGCTTTCAAGCAGGGCTGTTTCCTTGCCTTTGGAAGACCTGGAAAATACAAAGAAATTTGCTCAACAGACACACGAAAGTAAGGATTTTTTGACAGGCAAGAAGCAGGTGTTCTCTCCCTTTGGAGAACTTAAGGCAGATTTAGCGTAGGGGAGCAGATAGAGTGGATCCCACACCCTGGAAGTTCACTTCTACAACCTGAAATCATTCGATTCTTTAGTTTCTTAAGTTTCTTAGGGGTTGTAAGATCTGATATTTGTTGCAATATATCTATATCTATATCTATATATATATATATATATATATATATATATATATATATATATATATATATATATATATATATATTATGACTATTTATCACATCACCGTGATTCATATACAATCAGAAAGCTACAAACGTCCTTTAATATCAATTACTTTCAAGTAATATATTTTCATATATGTTACCGAAGGGGAATTTTTAGGTGATAATAAGTCCACCGTCCCGTGGGATCGAACTACCTCTCTTGTGGCCGACTGGTTAGTGTGTCACTGTAGTCCTGATTCCTCGTCCGTCGCTGGTTCGATCCCACGGGACGGTGGACTTATTATCACCTAAAATTCCCCTTCGGTAACATATATGAAAATATATTACTTCCGGGAGGTAGATGAATTATATTAAAGGACGTTTGTATATGATTATATATATATATATATATATATATATATATATGTATGTATGTATGTATTTATATATATTTATGTATGTATATACATGTATATATATATGTGTGTGTGTATATGTGTATTATATGAGTGAAGGTTCATTTTTAAGACTGATTTCTTAAATTCTCAAGAGTGTTACTCAGTTTAAACAAAGATGTGAACTTTCCAGTGTTCATTGCATAATGCCATGTCTTTGATCCGGATAAGACATAAAGTGATATTCCAAACGTTTGAAAATTTGTTTATCTTCATAAAAAAACCTTGCATGTAGTTGTAGAAATATGTGCATCATGTCAGCTGAATTTTAAGACAAAATAATTTTCTTTATGCCATATAACTTCACTGTTTTTCATCGCCACAAACAATCATTTTGTTATTATGGATTCCTTTACCGAAAATTACTAAGCTATAAATGTATTTTTTATTTACTATATAATTTTTTCTGTATTGTGCAATTCTGTGTTGCTTTTTGTTATCTGTTAAATTTAATATATTGAAGTTTTATATACTCATATAAATTTAGTTTCTGTGGCATTCTGTGTAGAAACGTGACGTAGGAACTGAGAGCTAAAAAAAATTATGAAAGTTCTTTTTATCGACAATTGAGGGTTTCAGAATTACTGCGGACATGGTGTATGTGACGCAGCGGGCGTCGCATGCATAAGGCCATCTTGATTTTAGTTTTCTGAAGAGGAAACTATTGTGCTGGCTTTGTCTGTCCGTCCGCACTTTTTTCTGTCCGCCCTCAGATCTTAAAAGGAGGAGGGCTGCAAATTGGTATGTTGATCATCCACCCTCCGATCATCAAACATACCAAATTGCATGCCTCTAGCCTGATTGGTTTTTATTTTATTTAAGGTTAAAGTTAGCCACACTCGTGCGTATGGCAACGATATAGGCCAGGCCACCACTGGGCAGTGGTATAAGTTTCATGGGCCGCGGCTCATGCAGCATTATGCCGAGACCACCGAAAGATCGATCTATTTTTTGTGGCCCTGATTTCAATTTTCCTTGTATAAATTAAAAGTTTTGTGTACAAAAAAGTTGAGATTTTTACTCTTACTTGGCTACAGAAATGTAGAGTTAAGGGCCTATTCTGCTTCAACGGATCATAGACCTATGTATACTGGACTATATACCACTAGACTATGCAGGATGCTGTGTATGCAACATAGTTACTTTTTACCTTTGTAAACTCGTGTTGCTTAACTTGAATAATTGTTTTACATGTCTCTGGGATTATATGCCCTAAGGAAGCGAAGTGTGGCCAGCACCTCTCGTACAGTGTGTGTTTTATATCTAGAAGAGGGGAGACCATTTATAATAATTCCATGTCGGTCTGCTCGTCCTTTCTCGGGTAATTAAACCAGTCACCAGGGTAAAGTTTCATTTCAATTAATAAACGGCCGTGAGGTCATTCATTTTTCTTCTTCAGCCATAGTTTAAAAATCCAGGTTCTCCTTTTTCGCTGGGGTTTTCCAAATTCTGCTGCAAGCGCGCAGTCGATAGCGTCGTCACCGAGCGGAGCTGACACGTCTTCACTCTACCAGGTTTCGGCAAACTGAAGTGAAATTAGTGAATCCGAACGTCTATGGGCACCGCGGATACCGGAGTTAGAACGGAACCTGATCCTCCGGTCGTATCGTCTACGGGGCCCTTAAGAATGATGACATCACAGATTTGAGTTCCCGGAATTGTGAAGTATGCAATTGGTATCTTCAGTAAAAGATATAAGAAGTTATATAATATCATTACGAAGATCTTGGATCATTCTGTCTGTGCATCTTTTTTTTTTTTATTTTGATCATGCTCAGCGTAAATACTCAAGCATATAGTTTTTTTTTTTTTTTTTTTTTTGCTTTTAAATTGGTGTTGGCCTACATAAGCAATTCCACATAGACCACATTAATTGAAATGAAGCACAGACTTATGCAGCCAGTTCCGATATTAGGGTATTAATTCATCATAATCCTGCATGTCAAATGTTAATATCATTGTGGGATTAGGCCTACATGTAAAATTCTTATATTTTGAGGCTATGCAGGGCATGGGCCTACGCGTCAATTTCTTATATTTTGAGGTAATGACAGGGCATGGGCCTACGCGTCAATTTCTTATTGCAAATAGTTTTCCCCCGTATCTGTTGGAAATAGAGTAGCTTCTAATTAATATAGTAGCTCCGACCCCACGATATATAATGTATATGCATACGGTGAAATGTACACATATATGCATGTGCATATACACATACATGTGTACTTGCGTTGATGGCCATAGTAAATGCAAAGCCACTTACGCCACAAAGAATAAAAGTAAAATTTGTGGGCATGTAGCCGATGGCACACAGACCAATCATAGCCTTACACACAACTATCGAACTGCTCGCAATGAATTATATTGAAAATATATTTACAAAAGGGGATAACAAATTATTTTACTGTGATGAGTAAATATGAGGCTGCTGTAGCATTTCTATGAAAATGAAGGCTATGGTAGGAAGGCATCATAAGATACTTAACGAAATAAGAAAAAATAAATGATAGCCCAAAACGTTATGTATGAGATGAACCAAACCAGTCGTAGATTACCCTGTTGCACAAAAGGATACGTGAGAGTCAGGAAATTCTCTCTCTCTCTCTCTCTCTCTCTCTCTCTCTCTCTCTCTCTCTCTCTCTCTCTCTCTCTCTCTCTCTCTCTCTCTGCTGTTAGAAGAATATTCTAGCGTAGACTCTATTCATAAAGATCTCGATTACTTTCAATTAAAAGAAATTACTAAATTTTAATTAACAATAGTAGGCAGATAATTCTTTACACTAGTATTTTATGAATAGATCTATGTTTATTCTGCAGTTTTAGCTTACCATATGAAAAATTTTCGAAGACACTACAAGCACCATAACAGCAGCAACAAAAACAAGAATAACCACAACAAGAACCACAACAAAGAGGCTGAATATAAGATAGGGATAGGCCTATAATCCAAACGTCATAATCTGCGTAAACTGACAAAAAGACATAGGGCATTATAGGTTTACGTCATTTTTTATGATCCTGTTATTTCGAAAGGAGATAATGTCCTTAAGAAAATTCTCAGCAAATTATAGCTATCCAATATAACTCGTATAGCCTATCATACAGTAACTAAGTTAAACATGGACATGGGCATATTCTGGTTTAGTAGAGTGCAGTCACCGCTTGTCATCCCACCGAATGTGTAAACGATTGCAATGAAATCGATTTTTGACTATTAAAATGTAGTAAAATTTCCCAAAACCTATATGAAATACCAATCTGCATAGCTCTGAAAAAGTCTTTGTGTTTAAGTTTAGAATGGCGAACACGCTTGACAATATCAGACGGTAATTATTATTGTCCTGTAATTCAAGTTCACCGATTCGAACGCAAGACATTCCGTGTCACCGTATTCAGGTGAACCTCGTTTACGAAAAACATTGCAGCATCGCGGAACACTCCTGACTTCATTCATATTTTCCTTTTTTTTTTTTACTATTTTTAAGGAGATGCGATTATGATTTTATTTCAGGGGATAATATAACGTTTTCTTTTGATAATCAACAGAAGGTATTTTAGTTCGGTAAAACAACCAATACAAAATTAATGAAGATGAAAAGAACCACAGATTAACTAACTTTTCGAAACCATTGATAACCAGTCAGCTTCAAGGGATGGTCGTGACTTAAGCAGTGGGCGGGGCTTTGCTGCAAAGAGTGATGGATTTTGCTTTATATGTGATGTACAAAAAACTCGATTGCGCCGAAGTTTCTTCGGCGCATTTTTTACTTGTTTCCGTTGATTTCAGGATAGAATTACCTGTATGTGTCGAGTGGTAAGTTTGAGTCTAGAGCCCATATTCACCGGCCCAGCCCTGCTCTTATCGCTTTTTCTGTATCTCCTTTGATCTCCATAATTGATGAGAGTTCCCATCCATCTGTCTTTCTCTCTCCGGAGATACAACAGCCTCACTCTTCCTCTCATCAGATACTGCGTATGTTCTTTCCTCTCATTTTTTCCCCTCAGCTCTTCTCACAAAGAGGGTTTGTTCTTCCACTACGCTCTCCGTGTCTCTTGGAGAACTTTTTCTTTCTCTCTGAAGGGGGTTAAGCAGTACGGAAGGGACCAAGGAGATGACTTAGAAGTTTTCTTCCCCTCACCTCCCCTCCCCTCCCCTCCCCTCCCCTCCCCTCCCTACATCCTTCTTTCATATGTTACGAATTTTGTTACAGAAGAAAGCAAGGAAAAAATAAGATTTCCTCCGCAGATTGGTTCTTACAGCAACGCTCAGAGCAACCTTTTGAAAGGTCATCTATCGCTTCAAGTCACGTTCGCAGAAATGGGTTATTTGCACAGATGGATATAGTTTCAGGACCAACTACTATTCTTCTCTCTCTCTCTCTCTCTCTCTCTCTCTCTCTCTCTCTCTCTCTCTCTCTCTCTCTCCATGTTTCTTCTCTTATTTCCTGTTAAGAAATGAGAAACCATTCAAGCGTATCCCAAGGCTAAATAGCCTAATTCTTCCATCTTTTCCTTTTCATCTCACGAAGCATTGAAGCAAAAGATGGCAGTAAAAGGATGTTGGGATTTCCCTTAATTTAGCCTCGTACATCTTCAAAAGAGAAAGCTTTTATTGGGTAAGTTTGTCATCCAGAGACACTTTGTGTTACAGACAAAAAGATGAAAAAGGTACTAGGTATAAAGAGAAAAGACACTGGATTCACTCGTCTGTCGCGGTGAACAAGCATATAGATACTCAGCACTTTCTCTTAATTGAATGCCCTTTCTCACCACCTTCTATTGCCCTTTCTAGTCCCCCGTTCCCCTGTTTCTTTAGTGACAAATGATCCTTATCGCGGGACCCCCAAAAATAAACGGCACGGTGCAAGGGCGTCACATATCGAAATATTCCCCGGGCGCTGTATCCCGTCAGAGGTGAGAAATGGACATAAACCAAACATCATAAATTGATGCTCTTAGCACTCTGGCTGTGACACCCAACAAATGACTGCATCCCCAAGTCCTCTATCCTTTCCCTCTCCCTCATATCCCTCCCTACCCCACCCCCTCCAGCTTACTCTTGGAAACCCATGGGAGGAAGAGGAAGGACGGATTGTAATCACAATGCAAGGAGGGGCCCCATGCGCTAGGGACGACCGTAAGTAGTCATAGGCATTATGACTGGAGTGCAATGAAAAGGCGGACTGAATAGATTCTGAAGGAGTTTATTAAGGAAATAAAGGAGTGGCTTTCATGAAATTCCTCGTAATGAGTTGACGGCTGGGATAACGGGCTGTTAAATTGCACTCATCATTCCTTTTGATGATAATAGAATCGTGCTCGATGGCTGATTTTTCAGAAAAGTCCTTAAGAGAATTTTATTCATGCTAAAATTACGACTGTCTCTTCAAGGCTTTCCACTGCATTGGCTGAGCTAGAAAGAACGCTCTGTCTCAAAAGTACTTTTTGGAAGTGGCCTTAACAATTTTCTGAGGGTGACAACATACAGCAGAAAGGAGCTTGAAGTTATTTGCTCTCTTTATTTACGAAACTGTTTATCAATAGGAATAACAAGAGAGATTTCGTTTCTTTTCGGTTTTACAGGAATTAATATCTTATCCACTACTTGTTTTGATTAAATGAACAGTGTGTACTTAAGTATTTAAACTTTCATTGATGAAAATAAATACCGTTTAGTTTGTCATATCGCTTATTGTTTTAAAAAAATCCTGTTTGTCACGTCACGCAGCTCTATAGAATTCAATCTTTATTTGAGCTAATATGTATGCACCTTGAGCTTTGAGGGCCTGGTGATTTAATGGTTTTTGACGTAGCCCACCTCTCACAAAATTTTTCATAATATTTACATTTGGTTAATGTCCGAATGGTGTTCAGATCAAATTCATTTTATCGTTATTGAACATGCATCTGTAAAAATACTTAGTGGTCACAATGGTTTTAATGGACTTTGTATTTATATATTTTAATGACTGTTTAGAGAGCTAACGTTATTTATATATTTTAATGACTATTTAGAGAGCTGGCGTTACCGACGTCATGCTGTATTGGTTAAGGTTTTTAGAAGGTTAATGTCGTGAGCCACTGCCACCCGTTGCTTTTGACCAAGGTCTGTTTTATCCGTGGCAAGGTCAGGAGAAAGGCCTTTGAGCTTCCCATCATGAAATTTAACGTTTCTGCACGAACATTTTTGCCTCCCCCGGCAGGTTTTCTTCCCTGTAAGAAAATATTGGGAGTAGAAAACGTCCCTAGTCATTTTCATTCATCTTAGATGACTGTGGCGGTAATTTACGGTATTGGAAATGTCGCGAATCGTTGCATTTTTAAGGTGCCTTCAATTTAGTCTGTGGCATTTGCTGTTTGATCATAACAGATGAGTCGGAACTTGATGTCTGAATTCCGTTCGATGCAGCTGCTGAGGTTGTTGAAATCGGGCCTTTTTATTTGTTCTTTATGGTCATATTTTCGTTCGCCGCATAAAGTCCTGCTGCCTTTTCCTCTATGTCGCTGCTTATATATATATATATATATATATATATATATATATATATATATATATATATATATATATATATGTATATATATATATATATATATATACATATATATATATAAATATAATACATATGTTTGTGTTTATATGTTTATAAATACATGTTTAAACTCTCTCTCTCTCTCTCTCTCTCTCTCTCTCTCTCTCTCTCTCTCTCTCTCTCTCTCTCAAACACACACACACATATATATATATATATATATATATATATATATATATATATATATATATATATATATATATATATATATATATATATATATATATATATATATATATATATATATATATATATATATATATATATACACATATATACATATATATATATATATATATATATATATATATATATATATATATATATATATATATGTACATATAGGCGTATATAATTACTTACTATACTCTGTTCTTTTCTGCATAGAGAGGCTGACTTTATAAGGTGGTACCTTTCGGATTTTCAAAAACTATTTTGGGATGTGGTTATTGATCCCTTACCCTTTCCAACTTGATTGCCACCCGCCACATTTGAATTGCTACCAGGCACGTGACGCACTGCTTAGGCCAGTAGAGGCGCAATGGTAACAAATAGAATGTAGCTAAAGCGCCTTCGCCAGGAATTTGAACCCTGGTACACACAGACGAAGGTGTACGTAAAAAAAATAGTTATATGTGTGTGTGTGGTGGGGGAGGGGCCTACTTGTAGTATTATCGATATCTTTCTCGTCTACGAATCGACAGAACCAAGGTTCGAATCCTACAGAACGATCGTATGGACACGAATCTAAGCAGCGAATTAGATTGCGGAGTTATTCTGCTGTGGTGAATCTCAACCTGTGCGTAGAATAGCATGGGATAACAGTCTCATCCCACAAGACCCAAAAGACCTATGGAGATAAGGTAATCTAACTAGCACATTCAGTTATTTTTTCTCTCTCCTATGCAGTTACGTAATATAATGTAGTTCCTCATTGGATTGGTGGGTACCGTTCTCTGCTGGTCCTGCGTTCGATTCTCCGACCGGCCAATGAAGAATTAGAAGAATTTATTTCTGGTGATAGAAATTCATTTCTCGCTATAATGTGGTTCGGATTCCACAATAAGCTGTAGGTCCCGTTGCTCCGTTGCTAGGTAACTAACCAGTTCTTAACCAAGTAAAATAAGTCTAATCCTTCGGGCCAGCCCTATGAGAGCTGTTAATCAGCTCAGTGGTCTGGATTAAACTAAGGTATACTTTATACATTTTAAACCTTTCCACCATTTACAAAGGGTAATGAAACCAAGCCCATGAAGTTTGAGATGTGTTGCTGATGAAGTAGGGCCGTTCATTTCGAGCGTTGTTATTGTGAACACAAAGTAAACAAAAACCAGAGTAACCTGATCCCTCGATGCTCACAACACGCAGTTGTAACGTCTGCCTCCTCGAGTCCCTGGGTCAGTGTCAATTCACGAAACGTTCGGTGCTTCCTTGTTTACATCTGGAATCAGCTTCGCCGTATTTCTCTTTTTTGTTTTGTTTTGTTCCTCGGCATCTGGAAGCGATGTCGTTAGCTGTTTCTAAGGTTGTTTGTAAACATCTGTTGATGGGCGTTCACTGTTTTTATCAATATTTATATTTTACCGTTTTCTTTTCCTGGTACGATGTCGTGGCCCCATGAAAAGAGGCCTGTACCAGTTTATCGGAAATAGATGATGTTTTACTTTATTAAAAAAGTAACGTCATTCGTTGCTTATTGCTTTTAAGATATTCCCCGAGTAAATCATTATTTGTCCATTTCATGTGTCGTCCAAACAGTTCTAAGTATTATAATTACAAACGAAATCAAATGAAATAGTCATTTACATCTATTACATCCTTTGCTAATGTGTTTATTGCACCGTGAACATTCATTGAACACGGATATGTTTATTCATGATGTTACAGTTTTATTAACTGCATTTATAAATTTTGTTAAATGAAATAATTATTATCCTTCATTTTGCACGTCAGTTGCAATTTATAACTAATACTCTTATCGATTATCGCAACACGCATTTGGACGCTGGTGACCATCAGAAGAAGATCGTTGAAAGATTTCTTCTTTTTGTTGTCGGAGTTCCGGTGCTATTGATGGAATCGTATCGATTTCCTTCGACATTTCACGCATTCGTCTTCACTGGCACCAAACGTAATGACCTGGACGTACGAATGCGTAATGCAGAAGATCTTAGCAACGCTATATTAAAATTGTATACACCGTGAGAAGCTTCTGGTTTCCCTCTTTTTTTATTTTATATTTTTTGAAGTTTATACTCGCTAACGGTAGTATATAAATTTTAAAAATATCGACTTCTCCAATGGGATTCACAGCACTTGCTCTGCTCTGTCCCCCTGTATTACTCGTCAAGTGGTTACAGAATTTTCTTGTTCTTTCGAACATTACTGAAAATTTTCTTGAAACCTGAAGGAGAGAGAGAGAGAGAGAGAGAGAGAGAGAGATATTATTATATTTGCTTTCCGGCTACTTGTTAACGCTTGGGTAGGTCGTAACTAGACGTAGTTGGTCGCCGTCTCTGCAAAGGATACTTCAACAATTCTTTAAACCATTTTCTTCCTTCTTGCAAATTATTATTATTTGCTTGTAGACGGACTTACGTTAAGGACAGTTGAGCTTTTCAGTGGAGAAACATGCCAAGTGCCATTTTTAAATATAATAAATTAAATTAAGATTACCTATGGCCCAGGATGGTGCTTTGCATGTTTGTAGACTGAAAGACTGAATTGTAACTCATTATAATTACTTTCATAAAAAAAAATTAAGAAAAAGGAAATTGATATTCCATTACCAACTGCTAAAGTAGAACTGTACAGATGTATTTCGTGTGGTGGTTAGGTTCAAGGAAATCCTTTCTCAGTGTGCCTTCGCATGTGTATTTACGTATTTTAAGAATTATTTTTTAATAAATAATGGTTTGTGTTTTTACATAGCGACATACGGGATGCGTAATCGGTATTGTCTAATTAGCATTTGTGTAAAGAAAACTTTATTGGTATGTATGACTATTTCTGTAGCGAATCGGTAAGTAAAACGTTAAATTGCTGTCGATTTGCTCTACTGTATATCATTACAACATGGAGCTTTTAAATTCAGCTATTAAAACTACATATATGAAACTTCTCTGTGCAGCATTCAGGTATCAGAAGTTTCTTCAATGTAGATTGATGTATTCGAACTAGCAGTTGGAGGTTTCGAGGTCTTAGAATTGGCTTCTTGTAGATTAGCATATTCGAACTAGTTTAGGAAGGTTTCGGGTATTAATCATATTTCCCATAATGATGAAGCTTTATCACATCAGAAATAGTGTTTGTGTTTGTAACTTTAGTATTATTAGTACCAGCCTCTTCCCCCCCCCAACCTTTTTTTTTTTTATATTACAGCTTTATCTTTTATTTTTAGATGTAATAGGTTGCTTTTTCGTAACCTTTGTGATGTTACTTCTTAGACTCGCAGTAAGTAAGGACTAGTTCTCTATAGATTTGGTTAATTACGGATGTAGATCTTCATTAGGACCTACTTGTGTAGACCTGGTATGTCCAGGTTAGTTCTTGCATCTTTCTTGTGTCAAAATTTGCTTTTCGTGTTTGTGTATTTTCAGATTTCCTATAGCATTCATATTTTTTAGTCAAGCTTGTGGATGTCAATAACCAAAATTTGCTGTAACGCCAGTGTATAAAAGTGATTCAATCAAATTCTTGTAGATGTGTGAAGTTTTTGTGATCGGTCCAGATCTGCTAGCTGTAAGGTTGACAAGAAAGCAGGGATTTCCTGCTTAGAATTGCTCTCAGGTGATGGATAAATCCCTTACTTGTTGCTTGTGACAACTATTGATTAACAAGGTTCGGAATGAGGAGAATGCATTACAGAAGGGATGATATATGTGTGGAGGGAGAGTGAAGGGAAATACATTAGGTGGCGTATCATCGAAAGTCTCAGGAACACTGCAGTAAATTAGTTCATTGCGGAGAACTCTCTGTTTATAGGGGTTAAACCTGTTGTCAGAGCAGTCACCAATCACCTCCTAAGCCTGGTTTCTAAGTACTGAATAAGATTAGATTCTCTCTCTCTCTCTCTCTCTCTCTCTCTCTCTCTCTCTCTCTCTCTCTCTCTCTCTCTCTCTCTGATTTAGTGGTTTAGAAAAATTACTTCGTTCTGACGGCGGATGAAAACTAGGGTGAAGGAATCTAACCTGCATTACGTTTGGACATCTGTTGGGTATCTAGGTTGAGCCCATACAGAATGGGTGAACCGCAACTCTAGCATAGCCAGAACCCAGGGCACCAGATTCAGAGAATCGAGGGAAGTCAGATTTATTTTTGGAAAACTGGTCAAGGTTATTTCTGGTGCTCTGCCAGATAATCGTTAAGAATTATGAAGGTTAAAGAAATTTTGATGGTAATTGTAATACAGCTGTTCGACAGAGTAAGTATTGTAAAAGCTTCCTTACTTTCCTTATTTCGGATTCCTTCATTCATTCAGCGGGTTTTTCGACACCATCGGGTCAAATTGACTCCCACATCATTTTTGAAAGGTTTACTTTAAGTTTTAAGGCATTCATTTTTTAGCTGATCTGTTACATATAGTACTAAAAGGGATCACTTCTTGCTGCTCATCCGTCCAAATCTGACCAGAAACAACGCTGGTTGACGACACTAATCAAAAGGCGGGTTAGAGTGAACGTGTTACGATAAGATTTTAATTTAGATACCTTGAAAATATCCTCTTTCTAATTTTTTCAGAAACGAAGAATTACTAATGGGACCCTTTCCTTTCTATTTCGAGTGGTTACTTGCTTCCATCATGACTAATACCGTCATTCTTCAATTAAGCTGACTTGCACTAACGTTCTTCATTTTGGAATATAATTTTCAAAGCTGAGAAAGGATATTTTCTCTAGGTTTGTTCAATATCGACCGATTAATGATTATATATAGTATGTATATATATATATATGTGTATTATAATATATATATATATATATATATATATATATATATATATATATATATATATATATATATATATATATATATGTATATATTATACATGTGTATATATCTATGTATTTTTTTATTTATTTCAGTTTTTATCACTTACAAACGCGGGACTTTTTTACTTTTTTGATAACCGGATAGTCCAAGTAAACGTCTTTCGTTGTATCTTAATTAGGCGTTGGTTCGAATCGTGACCGGTGCAGAAGCACTTGTGAAATATAATACAACTATCCCTTGCGTTTAAGTAATTCGAAAGGTACAGTGAACTTCTGTGCTGATCTTTGTGGCTTAAAATTTTTGAGTATATATACACAAACACACACACACACACACACATATATATATATATATATATATATATATATATATATATAAAATATATAAAATATAAATATATAATTTATATATATATATATATATATATATATATATAATATATATATATATATAAATGCAATGTATGCATGTATGTACGTTATTTGTTTCCCCGACAAGAAGTGGCCTCAGGAAATAAATGTTAAGCGCCACTCCCATTCTTCGGTTTGAATTTGCACGACAGTCGCTAGCTGGATATTAATGGCTTGCTATAACAATACCTCAGCCGCTCTGCTTCTTTCTCTCAGCACTTACAGCACTTTAGAATTACAGTCTTTCCACCACACACACACACACACACACACACACACATATATATATATATATATATATATATATATATATATATATATATATATATATATATATATATAATGTTATATGTATTGTGTATATTTATATATTTACATATACATATATATGTATATAGAGATACACACACATATATGTATGTATGTATGTATGTATGTATGTATGTATGTATGCTTACAAGGTATGCTAAGTAGTGTTCGACGTTTTGAAATGTGGCATTAAACCAATAGCATTTAATTCAACGTACAGCCTCATGTGTGGTTACTGTAGGTTAATATACTATTGTATTCAAAGGATTAAACTTGACATAGATATATAAAAAGTAATAAAATAATGAAAAACGAGCAACATAATTAATTATACGAATTATGGTCTGAAAATAACGATAAATGCTTGGCTTCTGGATCTCGTGAAGAAAATATTTCCTCCATTTCATGAAAAAGAAAGAAAGAAAAGACGTAATGGCTTAGAAAAATTAAAAACCGAAAATACGCGTTTTTATGTGAGAAATGATTAAAAATGGGATGAGAAGTTTCGGATGAAAAATGATACCGAACAGTTTTTCAGGTAAATTACTGTTTTTTATTGTTAATGTTAAAAAGTAAAAGATTTTTCCTTTTTGAGATAAATGGCTATTCACCATTTTATTGATACCAAATAAAAGAACTTGACATATGAAAATGATGTATTTTAGTTTTTTTTCCAGTTTGGACTGGAAAGGAAAAAGATGGAGCATTTTCAATGTGTATATTCCGCGTGTTTCTTTTGTATGTGACTGTTCATTAATAAATCATAACACCTTGACTAGATGGGAATTAAGATTCATTTTTCCAGAATTAAGTATACCTTAGTTTTACCAGACCGCTGAGCTGATTAACAGCTCTCCTAGGGCTGGCCGGAAGGATTAGACTTATTTTACGTGGCTAAGAACCAGTTGGTTACTTAGCAACGGGACCATATAGTTTATTGTGGAATCCGAACCACATTATAGCGAGAAATGAATTTCTATCACCAGAAATAAATTCCTCTAACTATTCATCAGCCGGCCGGGGATGTGTATAAGGTCACAAGAACTACAAGAGAATAGTGCAGTAACACTCTCGTAGAAGGTAATGATCATTAATTATTAATTATATTAAAAAGAGTATCTTGTATTTGAGCAATGCTTTTCACTAAAGATGAGAGAAGAAAATAAAGATGGTAAATTATCACCCAAAGCCGTGTGGTCTCGCTCCACCATGTGGTCGACAGGCGAGTTTGAAAGGGAACCAGCGTTTTAATGGAACGAATATGAAGGTTAATGTGGCTCGTCCTTTCTGAAAGTGAAGTGCTTTGACGCTCGAGTGATGCATGACGCATCCATTTGCTCTCTGACTTAGACATACAGCGTATACAAGTGGTGGGTGACTCATTTCGAGCGTTTGTTTGCAGGCGCTCGCTTTCATTGTTTGTTAACAAACTGAGTAGTGTTTGTTGGGAGTATCAGTAACTGGCGTTTGTATAGATACATGTAGAATTTATTTTTTTTTTTCTTGTGTCGTCCGACGTTTGTGCTTGTTGTTAATGGTAGTCATTTTTTAATGGTCCATTGTCGGCAATTTTATGGTAAGATCAGAAGTGTATTTTTTTTTTTTTTTTTACTATTTCAATTTTGCCTCTAGTTGGCTGAGATTTTTTCCATGACTGACCGTCAGTTTCATATAGCGGACCTCAGTTGAACAATCATGGTCTTTCAGTAACCGCTGTCGGACTGTATGTGTTTAAAAATCCTAAGTAGGCATGAAAAAAAAAAAAGACACCGCATAATTATATTTTAATAACTTCTGTTTGGATTTACTGCCTCTAGTTTTAGTCTTTTTGTTAATTAAAATAAAAGAAAAATTCATTCTTCTGACTGTGCCACTGTGTCATTTTGGTAACAGAAGTCACATTAAGTATGGAACCGCTAGTTAATGAAAAGCTGTTTCATCTCAGGCAAGAATTGGTTTATAATTAATAGCACTTGACATTTCCTTCGATTTTGATGCATTGCTTGTAAAATCAGGAAGTGGGTAAAAATTAAGGTTAAAATAAAACAAAGGACATTAAAGTTATTAGTAGATGACAAGACACTAATCATTTATTTTGACGAAATAAATTATTAGTTTCTTGTCATCTACTAATAACTACTAATGATAATATATGTGGCTAGATGCTATATGAAGGAAGACTGCTAGGATTGTTATCTTTCTCTGTTTGTTTTTGTGACCTGAGTAATAAAAAAAAAAAAAGCAAACGGCAAGGTCAAATTTCATCAAAGTTTTTTCCTCTATAGTGGTGGTAATAAAATACGGTGTTGTATTTTAGACATTGCTTTTACACAAAAACAGTAATTCTGTCATGTAATTAACAAACCCTGCCAACCAGGAGTAATCAGACTGAAAATTACATTAATATTTGCAGACCCTGATTCTCTTTCACAAGACGTTTTCACTATCCAAAACTTAATTGAATTAAAGACATTCAATCTCGGCTCCTAGCAATGCCACGTGGAACTGGCTTTCATGAGAAATTCTAGAGGTGGAGTATTTTGTCATCAGTTGTAGTGTAACAGAGGTTCCCTGAACAAAGCAGTGTCTGGACCCTGAAATCTTCATACTACTTCCTCTACATACATACATACTTAGATTCTGGTATAAATTAATTCATGTGCAGGCCTGTTTTAGATGGTCTAATGCCCTCATCACTCCCAAGTTGGTACCTTTTCAGATCGTTCAGGTGGCACCTCCTTAATATCGTAATTAGCTGTTGTTCAAGTCGTTGGCATTAAGTTTTGTTAAGCATGTCACTTTCAGCCTGTCTCTGTCGCAGATTATCTCATGTTGTAACAGTTCCTCGTTGGGCGAGTCGGTAGAGTTGTGGGCTAGCACTCGCTAGGCCCGAGTTCGAATCTCCGGCTGGCTAATGAAGAATTAGAGGAACTTATTTCTGGCGATAGAAATTCATTTCTCGCTATAATGTGGTTCGGATTCCACAATAAGCCGTAGGTCCCGTTGCTAAGTGACTAATTGGTTCTTAGCCCCGTATAATAAGTCTAATCCTTCGGGCCAGCCCTAGGAGAGCTGTTAATCAGCTCAGTGGTCTGGTAAGGCTAAGATATACTTACTTTTACTCATGTTGTAACATGTATGGTTTGTCTGGAACTATAGTACTGTTTGGTCCGAATATGTCATTATCATTCATTCTTCGAAAAACAGAATGTTACTGATGCTGTTAACTGAATTTAATGCTCCTGACTTTAGATGTCTATTGTACCTTTTTTCTGAGTCGGAGCGAACGCAAACAACAAAGGTCAAAGATTGCTGAAAACCTGACGAATGGGTCTAAAGTTCTAAACTGTGCTTCAGTTTGTATCTTCCCTTCGTTTCTTCTGAGGAATCAACCTCCCCCCACCCCCTATCCCCATCATTCAGCTAGATGACTAGGTCTGTTCTGACTCACTTTTGCTCAAGCTTGAAATCTTTATGTAGCCATTGTTAGTAGTCAAAGCTGTAGGTCCCGTTGCTAGGTAACCAGTTTTTTCTTAGCCGAGTAAAATAAGTTTGATCTTTCGGGCCAGCCCTAGGAGAGCTGTTAATCAGCTCAGTGGTCTGGTTTAAGTAAGGTATACTTAACTTTTTTTTAGTATTATTAATTCAAAACTTTTGTGTTTCCTGCCACATCGGCTCTCTAATTCTTTTCTCTCATTGAATCCCAAGTCATTTGGACTTCTTGGTTGATTTAACCCTCATTTCACCTTTATGTATTATGAGGTCTTTCTCATGTATCTTTTTGAATGGGCCAAATAACTTTTTTATTCTTTCGATTTCCCCCCAAAACACGCCTATGCATGTGTCAGTATATCTACGATATATGGGGGTTGTTTGTATTTAAAAATCAGTTGTTTTCTCCTTATTCCAAGAACATATTTATTGCACATTTCTTGTGGCTATTCCAGACAACAGGCCTATATAATACTACACCCATCGATGATTTATCACTTTCGTAGTTTTAGCAGCGAAAATGTGAACTTTTTACGGAATTCGTTTGATGATTTTTCCATAACATGTTTTGTTGTCTTCCCTACAGCTGGCTAGGTAGTCTTCTGTAACATAAACGTGGCTTACGCATTCATTATGTATGTTAAGATTGAATATTGTCGGCTCCATAGAAATCGTGCGCAACGCAGAAAATACCTAGGAGAAAATGTTATTCAGGTTTCATAAATATCTTACTGAACGGTATTTTCAGATGTACAATTTCATTCGACGGGGAGTATTATGAAGATGTTTTGCACGTGTTTGTAGAGGGAGAAGGGTATTGAATACAATTATGGAATTGATTGTATTATCACCGGAGCTCCTTGTTGGAGATGGAAGGTTTGTGAAAAGCACTGCTGCATCGGTAATATAATTATGTTTACCATGGACATGTTTTGTAAATAATGTTTTTGATAATGGAATTTCTTAGGAAAGATGAGTTGAATGAAAGTGAGTACAAAATATTTGTTACTGTGAATTATATAAATAAATTTTGAATGATTAGTTGAGGTAGTCAAAGGAAAATGAATTTTTGCTTGCAGAAGCCTTCTTTTGATGACAAGGCTTATGGTTGGAACTATAGGGTAAAGTGAGACTTTGCAGAATGACATACAATCTTATATTTTGAGTAGCAGATGACCTGGGACACTCTTATAAATTTTAAAATGGTTTGCAAAGACAGATGCGATACATCAGTAAATCCTTTATTATCCAGCCGTTGTAGAATAATTTTGAAATCCGTCCCTTTTCCAAAATTTATATTGAAAGTCCATCCGGTTAACTGAATCAGATTTCACATCCATGTGTCTCGTGCGGGAGCCTTGCGTTCGAAGACAAGGGATTCAGAAAGGAAACTTTCGAAGCGTTTCCTAAGGAAGACTTCATTGAGCAAGACGCTCTCCTCGTGTTTCTCTTGAGAGAATCTGTTCGCTGCCATACATCAGTTCTCCGGAGACCAGACCATATTTCACAGGCGAGTGAAGAAGGAATTGTGATCGTGGCAGCGGAAATCTGTTATTCCCTTGTGTGATTGGAGCGGGGAATTGGCTGAAGGGAGGAAGGGGGTTGGTTCATAGGGGCTGAGGGGGAGGGGATGGGAGCCATGATCAGGAGGTAGTTTGATAGAGCTGTGGTGGTGGGGAGGGGAATGGTCGTGTCGCATTGTATCTGAAAAGTTTCGAACGAAGGTATATTTTGAACAAGTAGTATGTTTTCAAAAGAAAGTTAAATGAGTGCTATGTTTGTGATAATTATTTACTGACAAAATGCTCTTTCATTTCAGCAGACACTTATTTTTTTTAAATTAAAGAAATTGGTGCTTTTTTTTTTTTAGATGAAAGTGAGTCAGATATTTTCTCGAGGGGTTATGATGGAACCTTGTACTGACCCGAATTTGCCATATACAAACATACTAAAAAAAAAAAGAAGAGTTGGAAAGCTTCATTCCTGGTACAGCCAAGTGATTAAAGATATGGAATGGTCACATTGGTTGGAATAAATTTATAGTCAGAGATATGCAAAATAAAGCTGAACAGAGAAAGACATAAACCTCACGTTTACATAAGTGACTTGGAATACCTAGAAATTTATAACTTCTTTTATTAATATCTGGCGCGATTTCAATCTATCCCTAACGCCCAGCGAAATCAAAAGAAAGGCTTCTCTATCCGCCTCGACTGTCGCTCGTAGCAGGACAGTCTTCTGAGGTTAACGTGCTATTGAAGTGGTCCCCAGTGGTCTGATAGCAGAGGCTCAAGTTACTTTGCACGGGTGCCTTTCATATATCTTCCAGCTGGCCAGGGTAGGCCATTTTCAACTTTACTGACATCAAAGAACAAGGGCCCCGCCACCCCTCTATACACACACACACACACACACACACACACACACACGCACGTACTTTTTATTGGGATCTATATTCCTCATCTCCCGTGAGTGTCATAGACTCCACAAGATGAGTCTCCTGTACTCAGCCTCTTCTTCTCTTCCTTGTCCTGCACCATATATGTCCCACTCTGGCTGTGATGTCCTTGGTATAAAGTCACAGACATTCATAATTTGCTACTCGTCAGTTGAATACATTGACTGTTTTGCATAATTCGTTGATCATCATCTTTTTCATCTATTTTTATGGTAATTGGGTTGGGAAATTCTCCATCACTCTTTTGTAAATAAATTTTTTTTTTTTTTATATTGGGTGTTTACCTTCCCCCAAAATTCGTTACCTGATTAGGTTTATCCGAAACTGGATGAGATTGAAGGAAAGAACGACAGAATTTTGATAAGGTGTCGAAACTGGGAAGAGCTTTTTCATGCACGTGCATGAATTATTTATTATCTTCCCACGTTTGTTCCGAGAAGTAATTCCATTTCATTGGCGAAAATGGTTTGGCATAAGATGGCAAAAATTAAAGATTTGAATATAAAAAATAAAAGTTGATGTTAGAGGCAGTTCTGTTGCGTTTTATTTGCGGAAAATAACTTTGGTGAATATTATTAGTATTTTATTGAGGTGGGATAGCTTGGGTTTAGTGTCTTACGCTTTGGTTATTTACTATCAAAATGAAAAGTCTGCTGGTGCTGGTATGCTGACCGCTTTGTCTAACCGGGTGGGGATGTTGCTATTTTACTTAGTATTTCTTTGATGATGAGTTTAGGGGGCTGAAATCTTTCATTTTTCTGTGGGAGGGGGAGGCTGTTGCTAAATAGGTACGTTATCTTTTTAGCTGTGTTGGCGGCCATGACTAAGAGGGCTCAAATTCCATTTTCTGCTTGGCTTCCTGCGGCAGTGGCAGCTCCCACTCCTGTTTCTGCTTTGGTTCATTCTTCTACGCTAGTTACTGCCGGGGTCTATCTTTTAATTCGATTTAGTCCGAGACTGATGTCTTCTTTTACCAGGACTTTGTTAATATTGTTGGGGTGTTTGACTATATTTATGGCTGGGTTGGGGGCTAATTTTGAGACCGATTTAAAGAAAATTATTGCTCTTTCTACTTTGAGACAGTTGGGTGTTATAATCACTATTTTAAGGCTGGGGTGGGCCACTTTGGCTTTTTTCCATCTACTAACTCGTGCTTTGTTTAAAGCTCTTTTGTTTATATGAGCTGGATCTATTATTCAAAGAGTCGGAGATTATCAAGATATTCGTATAATAGGGGTTTAGTTAATTTTATGCCTTTCAGGGTGATGTGCATTAATTTGGCTAATTTAGCTATTTGTGGTTTTCCATTTTTAGCGGGGTTTTACTCTAAGGATTTAATTTTAGAGGTGGCTTTCTTGAACCCTTCAAACAAAGTTTGTTTTTGACTATTAGCTTTGGCTACTGGCCTTACTGTTTGTTATAGGTTTCGTTTGGTCTATTACAGGCTCAGTGGTGATTATAACTTCAGTTCTATTTCTTCAGTGACTCTGATGTTTTAATGACTTGGCCGATACTTGGGTTGAGAGCTGGGGCTGTAGTGGGTGGGGCTGCCGTTTCTTGGCTTGTATTTCCAGCTCCTACTATAATTTGTTTGACTTTGCCTATAAAATTTCTTGCTTTGGCTGTTAGCCTGGTCGGCGGGTTTGTGGGGTGTGTGTTGAATTTGATGGAAGAGAATTATAAGCTTAAGTCTTTGAGATTATATCCTGTGGTTGTGTTTTCTGGCTCTGTGTGATTTATGCCTCTGCTGTCTACCATTGGTGCCAGGCGAAAGGTTTTAGGAGGGGCCTCTGTTTACTCTCAGTTGGGGCATGGTGGTTGATCCGAGTATTACGGTGGACAGGATATTTTAAAGAACTTTAATAAAATCTTCCGGTTATCTTCAAACTATTCAGGAAAATAGAATTAAAACTTTTTTGGTGATTTTATTACTTTGATTATTGGGATTGCTATTAATTATTTAAACTTGAGAAGCTTAATATTGTGAGCGTTACATTGAAGCTGTAAAGGAGGCAGATTTGCCTTGAGTACTTTAAAAAGGGTTGGTACCTTTGGCTCTACAACGAAAATGTAGTAAAGCTGTTGTCTCATTTTGCATTAGCTGTAACAAGGAAGAAAATTCCCTCGAAGGACCTTTTGTGCTTCAATCCAAAATAGACTTTTCTAGTCCCCTTCCATTGTAATAATACAAAAAGCCTTCCAGCATTAACTTGCCTCCTTGATTTTTGTCTCTGTGCTACCACTAATATATGTGCAGATCGATTATCCTTGTACTCATATGCCTTACGAGGACTTACTTAAGCTGTTATTCCTACTTTTCTCTAACTTTTAAAAACATACGTACTATTACCATGAGTAGATTAGCACACTTTGTCTTCGGACTCACAAGCATCCTTGAGTCAATGCAAACGTTCTGATATATGTACGTAAGTATGTATGTATGTATGTATGTATGTATGTATGTATGTATGTATGTATATGTGTATGTATATATATATATATATATATATATATATATTTATATATATATATATATATATACGTGTATATATACATATGTGTTTGTGTGTGTGCATGCATAAAACCACACTTATATCTTTATATACATATTTTGAGTTTTTTCTGAAAATTTTCTTTATTTAAATTAAACTTTGCAGTACTTTAATAACTGTATTAATACCCATTACAATCTGTATAACTAATTATAATAAATTTTTAACAAACGCTATAGCAAGTACCGTAAACAGTATTTTGTTATCTTCTTGTTTTCTTTATACTAGGGCGTAATTATTGTATTCAGTCTTTTTGTGAGGGTTGGAAACCAATCTATAATTCTTTGAAAGCTTAGAACAGACACCCTAAAGGACGTTATCACCACCTAACACCAGTTTGTTAAGTATGTCATCTATTCATTGCAAACCCTTGTAGCGACCACGCGGCAGAGCTACGATCAAAATCTGCTTTCTCCAACGATGAGTAGCGCAGGAGGAATACCACGCGGTCGAGAGAAACGCAAATCCTCTCGCACGTCTTTTATGCAAATGTCTTAGTCACCGTATTGTCACCTTTCATATATTTGTATAATTTTGTATGCTGTTACGCCAGCTTTCCAGTAATGTATGTATAATTGTCAATCAGATGTCTTGTATCTATCCATACGTAAATCTATGTCTGTGAAGAAACACACGCATGAATTTAATCCCTTCCTAGATCTGTCAAGAGGTCGGGACTACTTTGGGGCTCGCACAAGCTATTGACCTGTGTGAAAGTTTTGTAAATAAATTAGTAAGCTGTAGACCTCCGTACCTCATTTCGTACCTCACTCACATTGGTGACTGCTGGAAAGATGCCTGACCAAGCCACCAGCAGTGAACCCAACGCCATCAGCGAAAACCTCTCAGCTGCTTCCATACGCTTACTACCCTTCACGCCGCACCACCCAGAGGCATGGTTCCTCAGGGCGGAAACGATTTTCTGCACAAAGAAAATCGCCTCAGTGACGCGGAAAGCAGACGCCATCCTCGAGTTCCTCCTGGACGACGTCTTCGATCAGATAGCAGGATGGCTCGAGGAACTGAAATCCCCTATCACATTCGACATACTGAAGGACCAGCTAAAGTCATCCTTCAGCACACTGCCTGCCCAAAGAGCCAATTATTATTATTAAAATAGTTTAACCAGACCACTGAGCTGACTATCATCTCTCATAGGGCTGTCCAAAAAGAGCCAAGAAATTCCTCAACCATATGGGGGCTCTGATAGGAGATGGGAAGCCATCACACATGTACAAGACACTATGGCGGCTCATCACACTGCCCACCAAGGGCGACCAACCTGAGTCAACCTTGGACCTCCCTCACAAGGGTAGTTTTGTGAGGAGTGCCTCCTCACAAAACTACCCTATCAGACAGTAGCAGCCAAGCCCAAAGCCTCCACCATGCCCTTAGAAGAGTTCCTGGTAATAGTCGATGAGGTTCATATGGCCCACAAAGCAGCAGACCCTTCACAGCCAGCAGCAGCAGTAGCGGCCCACTGGACTGAGCAGAATTCAGACACAGAATCAAGCAGCGATCCAGACAAGCCAGATGCCCCCATATACAAAAGACACTTCCCCAAACATGACTACAAAGGGAAGCTTACACAGAAGAAGCAAGAACCTCCAGAAGGCGTATGCTTTTTCCACTGGAGTTTTGGGAACAAAGCTAGAAAGTGCCACAGGGGCTGCCTATTCTCAAAAAACACGCAGTGGGGTCACAGATGCGACCCATTCATACTAACATCAGTGGCAAGCAAACAAGTTGTCTCATAAGAGAAATCTCGCCTGCTCAACACTGTCATTCTTCCAGGTACACAGGATAAACATGGTTCTTCCTAAAAGATGAAAGATCCGACATGGAGTGCTTAGTGGACCCTGGAGCATGCAAATCATTCATCCCAGCCAGTCTGAACGGCGTTGTTAGGAGCAGATCTCCTAACAGCACACAACCTACTAGTCGACATAGCAGCTAAACAGCTGATCCCAAGAACAGCACAGAAATCATCACCCCAGAAGCCGAGCAGACGTACAACAACGAAAGCATCAACGAGTCAAAGAGAGGAAAAAATCTGCCCCATTGCCCCTGATGTCCCACTGAAAGAAATGAGAGAATTTTAATACAAGAATACGAAGATGTATATATTCAAAGACGACTTGCAGCACAACCTAACAAAACCAGTAAAACACACCATTCAGACGGCTGGCCCCAGAGAAACTCGCCACACGAAGAAGGTATTCAAAGAGATGGGAGAAGCGGGAATATGCCAGGAAGCCCCCACCCCTTGGGCCTCACCCCTACATATGGTACTGAAGTCAGGCGGAACATTATCGATGGCTGAATGTGAAAACAAAACCGGACAGATACTCTCTACCAAATGTAGTAGACATAACAATTCAAATGAACTGAGCAAGAATATCCACAAAAATCTATCTGTTAAAAGGGTATTTTTAAGTCCCAGTAGCAAAAGAAGATATCGAGCAGACCGCAGTCATCACCATGTTCGGCACATACGCATTCAACTACAGCTGTTTTGGCCTCCGTAACTCGGGCAACATTCCAACGATTGATGGATGAGCTGTTTGGGGATCCTCCATTCTGTTTGGCATATGTCGATGACATACTAGTCTTCAGCCCAGATTTAAAATAACACCTCAAAGATGTGAAAATAGTGCTACAAAGACTGAAAGAAAATGGACTACTAGTGCATGAAGACAAGTGCGAATGGGCAAAGAAAACGGTGAAGTTTCTGGGTCACCAGATGAGTTCAGAGGGCATCAAACCCTGCCAGAGGAAGTAAAAGCAATAACAGACTTTGCCAAACCAGCAACAGTAAAATCAGTGCAAGAATTTTCAGATTTAATAAATTATTACCACCGATTCATACCAAACATTGCGAGAATTATGAGCCCCATATATGAATGCCTGAAAGGAAATATAAAAAATAATTAAGTTGGGGAGAAAGTCAAGGCAAAGCATTTATTTTAGCAAAAGAAGCAATAATCTGTGCAACAACACTAATATTTCCTTTACCCTATAGGTACCTCACCCTGACAACCGACGCAAGCAATATGGTGATGGGCACCACACTCAAGCAGGACACTGATGCTGGTCATCGACTGCTGGCCTTGTACAGCAAAAAACTAACTGTTGCAGAGCAGAGGTATTCAACATTTGACAGGGAGCTCCTCGCAGTCTACAAAGCAGTCAGTCACTTCCACCACATGCTCAAGGGATGGCAGTTGTGGTGCAGACGAACCATCCACCAATGGTGCACACCTTCAGAAAGTCAGCAGACACATAGTCAGCACGACAACAGTGGCACCTGTCAGCAACAGCAGAGCACTCCTGCACCATAAAATACCTGAAGGTTCAGCAAACACCATGGCGGACTCCCTATCAAAAAACTGCGCCAACGCCATCCAACTTGGGATAGCCTATAGCAGAGGCACAGAAGGATGGCAACGGCCTGCAGCAAATTACGGCGGATCAACCCCGCCCTCACGTGGCATGACCTGTCAATCAACAGTGGAATGACAATCATCACCTGCGAGATGAGTACTAGACACCCTCCCCCATACTTGCCAGAGGGACTAGAAGGAGAGCCTTCGCTCTCGCCCACAACCTATCCCACCCATCAGGCCAATCAACCATCCAAATCATAGCAGAGTGGTAATCTGGTTGGGGATGAGAATAGATATGAAGACATGGACAAGAGTTCATCCCATGCCAGATGTCAGAAGTCACGAGACATGTCGAAAGCGGGATAGAAGTTCAAAACAATGAACTGCTGACTCGCCCACATACACGTCGACATAGTTGGACCCCCCCCCAAAAAGGGGTACAAATACATGTTTATGATAGTAGACAGGAACACCAAGTAACCAGCAGCAATACCCTACTGAGTGGGTTAGTAGGCATGGAGTCCCCTAGATCATCACCAATGATAGAGGCACCAACTTCACATCCACCCTGTGGAACGCCCACACCGACAGTCTGGGAACGAAAATAATGCATATGACAGCCTACAACAGAGAAACCGACGGAATCATCAAGTGGGTGCAGCAGAGAAACCGATGGAATCATCAAGTGGGTGCACCAGTATTAAAAACAGCACTCACCGCCAGATGCCAGGGTGGGAGTGTGAGAAAAGAATTGCCAGGGGTTCTTCTAGGACTGAGAACAATACTGCATGTAGCATTCAATGCATCTCCAGCAGAAGTCCTGTACGGCCAAGTGTTGATGATGCCAGCAGACGTCTTCCAAGAAAGAACAAAACCACCATCACCATCTGACACCCAAAAAGTGATAGAAAAAATAATACTGACCAAGATGACCTACAAGGCAAACAGAAAAGTGTACACCCACGAAGATTTACAGAACGTAAAATACGCATTCATCTGGGTTGATGCACACAGACCCCCCCCCCTTCCTCAGCCTACTCTGGACCACACCGCATACTCCAGAGATGACCGAAGGCCTACCAGATGACAGTGGAGGGGAGGACAACGTGGGTTGAAACCTGCATTCATACCAGGCACTGGCCCACATACGTAGGCTTCTCTAAGGGGGACTGGGATTCCTGTAGTGACCACGCAGCAGACCTACAATCAAAATCTGCTTTCTCCGTCAATGAGTAAAGCAGGAGGAAAACCATGGGGTCGAAAGAAACACAAATTCTCTCGCACATCTTTTATGCAAATATTTCAGTCACTGTATTGTCACCTTTCATGTATTGTATAATTTTGTATGCTGTTATGCCAGCTTTCCAGTAATGTATGTGGACCCCATTGGACATGAATATATTTATATATATATATTTATATATATATATATATATATATATATATATATATATATATATATAGTATATATATATATATATATATATATATATATATATATATATATATATATATATATATATATATATATATATATATATATATATATATATATGTGTGTGTGTGTGTGTGTGTGATATATATATATATATATATATATATATATATATATATATATATATATATATATATATATATATATATATATATATATATGTATATATATATATATATATATAATATATAGAAAATGGAGGAACATACTCAAGATACACCTCATAAGGGAAATCATAAGGAAAGGCATTGTACTCAGGTACACTCATTTTGCCTATGTTTCACGGTTCAGTCACAAAATAAATGTACTTCCACCCCATCTACTCTCTTTTTCACTTCCTCTCCCTCTCACTCTCTCCCTTTCCTGTTAAGATAGTTGCCTCAGTTACATTGCAAATCATTTTTGTCATTTTAGGTTTCACCCCTTCTCACCCCCCATTCCTACTGGGGCTGAATTTGGACTTAAAGGGCATTGGGAGTGTAACTGTTCATCTGAACGACCTCAAAAACTATGAATTAGACACTAGTATCTGTCATTTTTGACATTTAATTTTTCACCCATTCTCACCCTTCCTTTCTATCAGGACTGAACTTGGACTTAAAGATCATTGAGTGTCACTATTCATCTCAACGACCTTGAAAACTATGGATTAGACACCAATATTTGACGTTTTCGGTTATTTTTACATTCACCACCTTCCCACCCTTCTCATCCCTCCTTTCTATTGGGGCTGAACTTGGACTTGAAGGGCATGGGAGTGTCACTATTCATCTCAGCAACCTTGAAAACTATGGATTAGACACCGATATTTAACGTTTTCGGTTATTTTTGCATTTCACCACCTTCCCACCCTTCTCACCCCCCTCTTTTTCTATCAGGGCTGAACTTGGACTTACAGGTCATTGGGAGTGTCACTATTCATCTTAGCAACCTCGAAAAGAATGGATTAGGCTCTAATATCTGTCTTTGTGGTTATTTTTACGTCACCCCCTTCCCACCCCTTCTCAGTCCCCTTCCTGTCAGGGCTGAACTTGGACTTAAGGGGCATCGAAAGTGTCACTATTCATCTCAGCGACCTCAGAAACTATGGATTAGACACTAATATCTGTCATTTTCAGTTATTTTTACATGTCTATCCCTTCCCACCCCCCTTCCTCCTGGGGCTGAACTTGGACCTAAAGGGTATTGGGAGTATCAATATTCATCTCAGCAACCTCGAAAATGATGAATTAGACACTAGTATCTGTCTTTTCCAGTTATCTGTATGTCACCCCAGTCTCACTCCCACTTCCTATCAGGGCTGCACTGGGACTTGAAGGGCATCGGAAGTGTCACTATTCATCTCGCCAACCTCGAAAACTATGGATTAGATACTAATATCTGTGTTTTCTGTTACTCTTACATGTCACCACCTTCCCACACACCCCCCCTTTGGTGCCATAGATGTCATACTCCCACAGTATTCTTTTCCAGATAGTAAGTCATAAGTATACCAAGTTTGGTTTGAAATTTCTCAGTGTGTTCCAGAGTTATTCTACACATACACACACACACAGTAAAGACATTCATATATATATATATATATATATATATATATATATATATATATATATATATATATATATATATATATATATATATATATATATATATATATATATATATATATATATATATATATATATATATATATATATATACATATATATATATATGTATATATATACATATGTGTGTGTATATGTGTGTGTGTGTATGTGTGTGTGTTATACAAATAGATACAAATGTAAAAAAAATTTTATAGACATCATATTTATACGTCTGAATTCACACTAATAACTCTAAAGGTGATATACCCATTTTGTTGAATCCCTCCAAAAATTCTCCTACTTGGTGACTCGGAACTGTTTTTGCATCTGTCATGCACTGAGGTGCTATCGTGAATGAGGATGTTAACTTTTCTAGTGTTGAAACTTTACTTTTATGGGTACTAAATGGACCTGGCATCCCTTGAGTACTGCAAAGTCAGAGGTGGAGTTAAAACTAATTTGCTTTAAATTCTTTGGGCTAACCCTATTTATATATTATAATCTTTCTAAGAATTTCTACAGGGACACACTTTATATTGATAACTTCATATTTCTGAATACCGCTAAGAAAATCTAAATGTTGAAACTCATCGAAATTCCTGCTAGGCCAAGTTACGCTTGACTAATAGAGGGATCATGCTATTTATTCAAATCTTTCCGTCAGTGACGTCTTTATAATGACATACTTCATATTTAAATACGGAAATCGAGATTCTGCTAAACTTGCAAGTAATCGAAAGTTTAATTTATTATCAAATGAAGATCAAAAACGCCGATTTTCGAATAGAAATAAACCGAATGTTTTCCTTCAATTCAAAGACTGATTTACTTCGGCATCCAACTCCCAGCACTTTCTCTCAATGTTATTGTTTAGATTCTGCATTTTGTGCAGATCCTCGCGGGAGACCCGAGTAAAAACTACAAGAAAAAAGTCGTAGTGAAGATTTACGACTCACCCTTCCAGACTGCTGTGTTTGTACATGTGTTTAGATTTTTCAGCTGCTTGCTACTGTTGGCTCGCAGAGAATTTTATTGGCATCAGTGAATTGTTTATTTTAGGTTGTGTGTGCGTGTTTGGTTATACATACATACATTATATATATGTGTATATACATTATATGTACGTGTGTCTGTGTGTATGTATATATGTATGTATGTATGTATGTATTTATTATATATATATATATATATATATATATATATATATATATATATATATATATATATATATATATATATATATATATATATATATATGCATGTGTATGTATACATATATATATATATACATATATATATAGGTAAATCTTATATGGTGTTATGATAGCCTACAGCTAGGAGAGGTAAATCTTGTGGTGTTGGAGGGCCTAGGACGTGATTGGAAAAGAATTTGAATCTGTGCCTTGCTGGTTATGGAGAACAGGAAACTGTGGTTGTGCCAGGTGGTTTAAATGGAAAAGTAGCAGAAAGAATGAGATGGAATTGTGGTCGGATATGGGATTCATGGAATATATATAATTGGAATAGCAAGAGTGTTGTGGAGATGTGGTTTGGGAAATGCATGATTTTGAAAGAAAAGAATACACAATTATACTTGGAAAAGTGAAAACATTGACGAAAAGTTTGTTAGATTATGTAAGGGTGCAGAGTAATGGAAGAGCAAGTTGATGGATATATTGGGGAGAAGAGGAGTGACTGGAGGTATATCTGATCATTGTGGCAACAGTTAAGATGGATGGAAGCTCAAGCTGTGTTTGATAAGAGGTAATAAGAAAAGGATAAGGAGAGAACAGATGAAAAATGGGCTCTTTTTTTAAAAAGGAGAATATGAAGAGTAGAATTCCAGGAGAAGGTTATGGTTTCACAAGGAAGTGTTTGTAGGTTTAGGAAGGTGGGAAGGTGAAATAAACACAGTGAGTGTTGGGGTGAGAGAAGGAGCAGTGTAGTGAAAAGGAAATAGGATATATGAAATGCAGTTACAAGACAAAAGGGAGAATTGTGTGCTGAAGTATAGAAGGATAGGTTAGGTGGTTATGAATAGGCTGAAAGAGACAAGGAATGCATGTAATTAAGAAAGGGAGCTGTACATTAGGGAGAATAAGAGGTTGTTCTAAAAGGAGATAAATCTAAAGAGAAAAGTTGATTAGCAAATAGACCTCAGAATAAAAGATGCAAATGTAGAGGAACTGTCTAAAAACAATGCATCCTTGGGTTTGTGGAGTGAGTATTTTGGGGATTTGCTAAATATGGAAAATAAGGATTGACAGAGCGAAATATACAATAGTGGAATGGTTAGGGTAAGTTTGAGAATACTCCTGGAAGTTACAGCTGAGGATGTAAAAAGGGGAATTAAGAGGCTGAAGAATGGAAAGAGACCAGAGCTGATAGGATTAGAAGTGAGGTATTGCAGTACTTTGGTGATAATGGGATTGACCTTTATTTGGTTGAAACGATATTTAATATAAATGTTAGCTAACGTTAGAGAATATAAGGGATGATAATATAGGGTTATTAAGACTAGTGAACTTGGTAAGGAGAACTTGAGAATTAAGAGAGCACATAAGGAGAAAATGCATGAAAATGTGCTAAGATTCAAAACAGAGTGCGAAGAGTCTATGAAGAGTGT
>NC_089743.1:12483697-12523697 GCF_040412425.1 Macrobrachium rosenbergii | reverse complement strand
CTCGACGAGGTAATCCTATCATGTCAGAATTCAGAACTGGAGGTCCTCGAGGTGGTGATTCTCACCCCATCTGGGTAAAACCATTTATCAGATGTTATCTCTCTCTCTTCTCTTTCTCTCTCTCTCTCTCTCTCTCTCTCTCTCTCTCTCTCTTATTCACTCATATGTTCACTTCTCAACGTTTCTCTTGGTCTCTGGTGTGTAATCCGACCACCGAGAGAGTCCGGTTTCGGAAACGCAGTTTATCGTCCCCATACATCAAGCCTTCCTCTTATCTTATCGCTCATCAGCACTTGTACTTCTCTCCTTCCCACTTGTTCCTTCCCTTATGCCCCGTGTTTTTCTTTACATAAAATCGTTAAATGTGAAAATGATACAGGTGTTGACCGCGCAGCCTCTCTTTAAAAATGTCGTGGTTGAGTTTTTTGGTTTTTTGCTAAGTTTTTTTTTGGGGGGGGATGGGGTAAGGGTTCATGCAATTAAGTAAAGATCCCGTGTTTCGAATTTTCTATTTTTCTTACATATTCAATAGAGGTTTTCATTATTTCACGCCATGTTTAAGATTTTGCCCAAAATAGTTGTAAATATTTTCTTGAACTTTCATATTTTTTTGTTTCGCTGAACGTTTGTTTGCACGAGCAAAGTAGTTTAGATTTCTCTACAAAAAAAATAAAACATCTCTTAGAATGTGTTTGCCTGTTTGTTTCTGTAAGCGACGAAACTTATTATAAATTTTTTTTACCGCGTTTATCTGTCTTTACGAATTGCTTAAAAACTAGTAAAAACTAGCTGAAAATCTTTTAAAAAAGCAATCCCCCCTTTCTCCCTAATAGCTTAAATAGAATAAGTTCTCTTATACATCGCACCACTGAATGCGGAATTCTCAGCTGTCTTCAGTGCTTCAGCAAGTTTATAGTGAACCACTGCGTGTGAGACTTGTCTGCCATGTTTGATGTATAAAAGAGTAATAAATATCATTCTCAGTATCATACTTAGACCGATTTTGATTTGGGATTTTCCCGTTATCATAATTTTCAACGAGTTATCACCTGTATTAAGAAAAATGAGATATTCCATTTATTTTTGTAAGGATAACATGAGCACATTTTTTATTTTCCTATTTTGCTAAAAGAGAATAACTGTTATCATATAAAAGTATAAAGTAAAATACATTTTTCACCTTAGAGGAATGAAAAATATGGCTAATCGTTTTGTGATTATATATATATATATATATATATATATATATATATATATATATATATATATATATATATATATATATATATATATATATATATATATATATATATATATATATATATATATATATATATATTTATATGTGTGTATGTGTGTATGTATGTATGTATATATGCACATGCATGTATGTGCGTGTGTGTTTGTAATGTGCAGATTCCTTTTTAAATTTCAGATAATTTTAAAATATCATTAGAGGAATTCAGTTGATAGGAAATAATTATCAAGTTGTTGCATACTTACCTAATGGTTTTATGAATCCATATAATTATTATTACTTTATATAGATTTTTCCACACAGTAAATGTGAATTTGAGACATGTAGTTAATCAGAAAAAGTAAATGTGAATTTGAGACAAAACAGAAAAAGTAAATGAATTTATTTTTTTTGAATTTTGTGTTAATCAGAAAAAGTAAAAATCAAGAAAACAAAATATGAATATTTTTTTTTTTATTGAGTACGGAAATCAAGACCATTACTAAAAGGTGCTTGCAGCTTCCCTTCGGCCCCTAGCTGCACCCACTTTTTTTTTTTTTTTTCTTTTGCCTTGCCTCCGTTCCCCCTTCCTTTCTTCAGTCATGTTGTTCAACGCCTCTAACTGTAACGTCTTAGTTCAACTTTCAGATCCTCGTCTTTCATTTCATTTATGATCTGAATCTCTTTATTCTGCCGTCCAACCACTCAACTTCCTCTTTTCATTGTTGTAAGCGCAGAATGGCCGTAAGTGGCCCAGTGCTCGGCTTAACAGCCTGAATTTCGTAAACCAGTCAGTCAGAGATCGAGACGGAAAAGGCAGCTTCAGCAAGAATCGGGCTATTAATTGGGGGAATGCCCTAGAAGGCAGAAAATGTCACGCCACATTCGGGCATTGAATGATATAAAGCTGGATTAAACTAGTTAGCTTTAAAAATAGTGACGTCCGAGCTGCGTGTTGGCGATTGTGATGTCCGGCATGCAAAGCAAGGACCAGAAAGTGTTGGAGGCCTACTAGTCCAGAAGGGCTTATAAATCCTTATTCAGTTATGCCGAAAAAATGGCACTCTTTGCGATCGGGGACTTTTAAGTCCATAATTAAATAGCAGTGAATATAAATAATAGATTTGTCAGATGGATACAAATTGAGTATGATTAGCGTGAAATATCATAGATTTTTTATTCAATTATAGCCTCAAAAACTGGTGTACACTGCAAATTATGGCTTCCTTACTGGCAGCTCTAGGAGCAAGAGCCCGTGCTAGCATATAGCCAGTTCTAAATAAACCATGGCTTACAATCTATATTTCATATAAAACAGGATGCAGGCCACGACCTTCGACAAGTATTTACAGTAAAGCGCATTATAATTTATTATATTGTCGATATATTCTTATAATATACTTTGAGGTACATGACTTCCAATCAGTATTTCGTACAATATAAAAGAGTTGGCGCGCAGAGGCACCGTCCTCCTCCCGTTCGTCTCGTCAACAAGAGATTTTCATCTCCCCAGCAGAGGTACGATTCCCACGGGGGCTTTGCTGCCGAAGGAGGATTTGGCCGTCGTTACTCATGGTGGTGATCAGGATATATATCTTCGGGCTGGGACCAGATTATTATTTTTTGATCTGCGGTTTGAAGAAGGTGATAGAGAAGTGGAATTTTCCTTCGGGAGACACCTCTTGTCTGGCAAAGTTTTTGGCTGGATAAATTTACTGTTGTTATTGTTATTAGCTGTGATATTTAATAAAAAAAAACTACAATTTAGTTATTATTGTTATTAGCTGTGATATTTAATTTAAAAAAAACCTACGTTAGTGAACACATGTGCCTGTGCGGCAGGTTAAAACATTTTAGTTATCGAAGTCTTAATGTAGTTGTTAAGTACGGAGAGCCCAAAGTGAAATTTATTTGGTCATTATTTTAAATCTGGTAGCTTTCTTCTAACGTGGATTTGCGGGTAATTCAGCTGAGACGCGTGGGTTACCTTGCTCACTAAATAGAAAACTTAGGAGATTTTTATCAGTATTCTCGGTGTTTTAAAGGACATAAATTCGTAAGACGATCCGAAGATTCTCCAGGTTTTGTCAAATATAACTTCTGGCTCTAATCTTCCCTCGACACATTAAAGTGTGGTTTCAGTTCCCTCTTCTCCTTTTTCTTCTTCTACTTTATTTTACCTCATTTCACCTTCTCTACAATTTACTCATAAGATTATTTTTCTTCGGTTTTATCTCAGATGTTCGTTTCCTGTACGTGTAGATTGTCAGAGGCTTTCTTTAGGATCTTTTGGGGCTTCGATATGCCCTGCGGAAAGTTGCGGTTAACGAGTTGCGTAAATCTGTGTTCTCGCATTATCTCAGCATCGTTAAGCTCTCACTGCGAAATTTAATGTTGGCGACTCTCTCTCTCTCTCTCTCTCTCTCTCTCTCTCTCTCTCTCTCTCTCTCTCTCTCTCTCTCTCTCTCTCCATTTTTTCTTGGTGCTTTCGTAAATATGTTTGCTTCGTGCTGCATAAGGTACACACCCCCAGGCCAATTCTCTCTCTCTCTCTCTCTCTCTCTCTCTCTCTCTCTCTCTCTCTCTGTACACACACATATATATAATATATGTTTGTATGTATGTTTATGCACATATATATTTGTATACATATACATATATATGTATGTATATATACTTATATATGAATATATATATATATATATAGATATATATATATATATATATATATATATATATATATATATATATATATATATATATATATATATATATATATATATATATGTGTGTGTGTGTGTGTGTGTGTGTATATAATAAATTTGATTTTACTTTGCACAATATCTAATGCCCCAGGATTGTACAATTTTGCCAGTTTTGTCAAATCTCCCCCTCCCCCACCCCCGGTGTAATTTATTGTGAATTCCAAAGTCCGGGAATGAAGCAGAAAATTCGTCTTTTCTTACTTCAAAGTGAGTTTTGTATAATAAATAAAAAATACCCTTATCAGTATTATCGCTGGATATCCAGCCCAGATCCGGGAACGAAATATTTAGGCTTCCGTATCAAATCACCAGACTTATATGCCTGCTGAATGGCTGATATTCAGAGAAGCCAGGTTCATCTGGTACAAAAGTAGTGATCATAATATGGAATAATATACAAATTGAACATGTAAATCAAATGGTATAGCTTTAGCCTGGTATGGAAATATTTCATCGATGGTTTCAATGAGAATTAGAAAATAATTTCAAGTTTGTTGTTTTGTGTGTATTTTATTTTCACTCTCTATCAAAACGTTTTATACTGAATTAGAACCTAGTGTTGGCTCTTTAGTGATTTTTGGAGTGAAATGATTATGAAACCAAAACCAGAAAAATCTCAAAATATATTTGCAAGACAAAATTGTAGACATTGTTAATTCCATATATTGCTATATTCATTGATTTTGTTACCGTGTCTTTGAAGTCTTTTTCAAAATTTTTATTGGCGACGTTTTACTGGGAAGAGGCATTTGAACTTCAATTCGGATTGATTGTATAATTTGGTCTCAAAACAATATTTTTTTTTATTCTTCATGATAGTGACATTCGTGGTATGTTACTGTAATGTGACAACTGTTTACAAATAAAGGAAACTTTACAATAATGTAAAAATGTGTAATAGGTGGACACTGATCTTGCCTTCATAGAAGATTTCACAACGTGTCAGACGCTTTAGCCCAGCCACTACCACTTTATGTAGTGGATTTCCCAGTCAGAACTGGGTCTTGTAAGGGTAGTAGTATATATATATAATGTTTATTATCTTTTTTCTCTTTTCAGTCATTCTTTAATTACACTGCCTCTTATATAATATATATTTATCTTGTGTTTCGTTTCTAATTGCAAGGCTACCTCTTCCTCTGGAACCTTTGTAATAACAACAGTAATGTTAATAACGATCACAATCATCAAGCTATAAATGTCGTTTCATATCAGATTCACTCAGTCTCGGAGTAAATATCGAAAGGGAATTCGTTAGTGATAAGCGATCGTCACCAGGTGGACTCGAACCAGCGAGTAGTTGGGAACGATGACTTTTCAGTTAAGTTCCCCATCCATTCGGTGGTCCAAGCCCGCCTGGTGACGGATCGCTCATCACTTGTAAATTCCCCGTCGGTCTTTATTCCGAGGTTGAGTGAATTTGATAGCAATCGACATTTGTAGCTTGATGTTTGTGAGCATAAAAAATGTCGTTGTGTATGCGACAAAAAACTCCAATAAAAAAGATTAGAATAAATGACATTATTCTTATTTAACTCGGTGTCATTATTATTATTATTTTTAATATTATTTTAAATGCACAACAAAGTATTGAACGAAGGGAAGATAGTAACATACGCAGTCCTAGACGAACGAAAGTGAGCACACTCGTGATGCTTTTACTTTGTAGCAATATTTTGATGATATAATCCCAGCAACGCAGTTACGCTGAATAGATTTTTCTTGGCTTCATAAAAAAAGATGAACCACTTACACGTCAAAATCCTTTACAAGTTTCACTTCTCTCATCATACATTCAGCGTGCATTCATCAGGCTGGAAAAAGAAAAAAATGATCTTTATTCTTGGTATTCATCTCTCCCCCTTTTCACAGAGCGCTCTCGGCCCCCTTTCCAACTCCCTTAACATTATACTCATTCTCTTTTCTTTGTTCTTCGTCTGCCTCCATTCATCTTTACTTGCATGATTCTTTTTAGTTTATGGACCTACGAAGTGAGCACGACGTAGAGGTGGAGTGTGAGATGTTCAGTTCATCTTTTTGTGTGTGTGTGTGTGTGTGTGTGTGTGTGTGTGTGTGTGTGTGTGTGTAATTTTAATCAGGATGTTAAATTGTTGTTCATATATTGCATTTAGCCGTTTTCGTAGAAAGAACATTAAAAACTTTGAATAGATTTTATAATGAAGAGCTTAACGCAACTTCACGTTCAATGTAGAGTCAGAATTATTTTATATATTATTACTCTTATTCTTTTTCGGAATTTGACCTTGAACAACATCCACAAATTCGATGATAGTGGTAATCAACTGAAAATAGCAGTAGACAAGAAAAATTCCAGAGAGCCAACTATGTCACTCAGTGTCCTCCCTTCCAGACCAGCAAAGAACACAGAGGGTTTGCATTATTTTGTGATTTATTTATTTATTTTCTTTTTATTTTGCCCTTAGACCTTCAGGTACTGGTCAAGAGTTTCCATCCGCTGTTTTAACTAGTGTTAATATGTAAAAAGCAAAAAACAGCAGTTCAGACTCTGATGATTTATTAAGAGTAAGTAAATATCTGTACAAAAAAGGGTGTAAAAAAAATACTTGCCAATCTTACAGTGTTCTTAACTTATTATTATTTATGTTGTAGTTGCAATTATCAGGGTTTTTTGCTTTCTTACCTTGTATATTCAGTAGCAATGCTCTGTCTCTCTCTTCCGTAAAGGAAATTCTAATGTAACAATTGCAAGTGTGTGACCAGAGGTCCACACCAGGCATCTTAAATTTTGATCCACGCTTTCTTATTTCTTCTTATGGCCCGCCATGAAACAAGGTCTCATGCTGGCATATGTCATTCGTAATCTATAACTCCATCTCACTCTTTCTCTCTCTCTGATATACTCTGCTTTTTTTCCTCCACCAAGGGTCGCGGCATCCGTCTCTCTCTCTCTCTCTCTCTCTCTCTCTCTCTCTCTCTCTCTCTCTCTCTCTCTCTCTCTCTCTCTCAGCTGCGTAAGGAGAAGTAATCAAGAGATGGTGTGAACTTTCCCCTATTAAAATTTACTCTCTCAGTTTGTATTTCACACACACACACATGTTCCTTAGCAAATATGGGTCGCAATATAAAAGTTAAAAGTAAGCTAGTTGCAACTAGTACAGGAAATCAATATTGTCTTTAATGCGATATAGTTGTTAAGAAAAGCCTTTAGGATCTTTCTCTGTGACGTTAAACCGTCATCAGAAGTTTCTTGGGAAAATGGACCATACTTTCTCAGTAGTATATTATTCTTTATAAGAAATTGGCCCTTAACGCGGTCATGGATATTTGGCAAGGCTTTATACTGTTGCTTAATAATAATAATAATAATAATAATAATAATAATAATAATAATAATAATAATAATAATAATAATAAAAATAATAATAATAATAATAATAATAATAATAATACCGGAGGAGGCTACAAATTTAATGCATAATTTAATCACCTGTAAGTTCTCTAAATTATATATAAATATATATATATATATATATATATATATATATATATATATATATATATATTATATATAATCGGATTATAATCCTGGCGTCCTTTCCAAAACGATGGCATCGTCTTTTTCGATCTTAGATGTTGGAGTTATGGCATTCGTTGGGTTTGACTTTCAGTTTGTCTTTAGATAATGAAACTGTTGGAGTAAATCATTGAATTAGAAGTTGTGATAGCAACACCATTAAGTGTGGTAGAGGTAAAGGTGATGGTGACAGTAATCACACATCATTACGTCTCCTGGATTTCCTTTTTTGTATAAGATTTACAATTTTCTAATTCTTCTTTGTTTGGTCTTCTCCCATTGACTCATTTTGGATTAAAGAGGCTTGATTTAACTGTCGTGCTAAGTACTCAGGTGCAGGTAAACAATTATAGAATTTTGTTCATTGTTAACTTTGGATTTAGATAATTTTGTTAATTATAGTGGATTTTGGCAAGCATCTTCCGGAATGAATCACAAGAATTAGAGCTTGGCATCGTTCCCGTAAGAGTTGAATTTTTTATAATTTAGATTTTTTAATTGTAAAGTTTTATTCTTTAGGTTTAAAATCAAATCACATTCCATTCGATACCGCCTAAGTTTAGCCGAATGTTTAAAGACGAGAGAGAGAGAGAGAGAGAGAGAGAATTAACTTCTTTGTTGACAGAGGAAAAATGAATTCAAGTCTTGACGGTGAAAAGTACATCGTGGCCAAGGAGTCTTCCTACCTAAGGGCCTGAATGACAAGCTCACTCCTGAGTGTGGGCGAACGTTTAACAGGGAAACAAAGCAATTTACGCCTTCATTTAAAAGGGGAGTAAAGCGACAGGAAGGCCTGTCCCTCACTTATATTCCCCCTCTAGAATTCCCTTCTCTTGATTTCCCCTCCTTCGTCAGCATTCCTACACTACTTTCCCTTGACTTTTGAGTATTTCACGGCGAGGGGAAATGAGTAGAGAGGGGTCTTTCCTCGTTGTATACCTCTCCTTTAGGTTCCCCTCTTTATCCCCACTCTCCCCTCTCTCTTTCTTTCTCCTTTCCCTCTCTCAATAGTGACATATGACCCATAGCTGAGATGTCTTTTGTAATTGGATCTTTATTGTCTTAAAGAGCTGTTTTCCCATCCAGTATATATTTCTAGCGTCGTGTGAGTCCCTTACTTTTTTTTTCAGTTCTTCCTCTTACGTTTTTTATTCCCTTCTTATTATCTCTTGAATCGAATTGGTTTGAAAGCTGGTGTCGCGTAGCCTTTGAAGAATTAGTTATGTCAAAGACGAGCCGGCTCCAAACTGGCATCGTTTTTCAGGTAATATGTCTGTTTTTTCAGTATGTCCTTTCATTATTTCCCGGGGATAATGTTTCTTTCTGGGGTTGAATGTAGAAGGTTTTCCCATCTTCTTTTCCTTTTCTTCGAAGGGAGGGTATGAAGGTATCGACTGTTCAGGCCACGAGACGCAACAGAGGCTCCAGACAACCGGAGGTGTGTTCTTGCCATCCCCCGCGAGACGATCTAGATTTCTCGGTGATGCGTCGG
The DNA here is from genome assembly GCF_040412425.1 of Macrobrachium rosenbergii. Taxonomy (NCBI): domain Eukaryota; kingdom Metazoa; phylum Arthropoda; class Malacostraca; order Decapoda; family Palaemonidae; genus Macrobrachium; species Macrobrachium rosenbergii. The sequence goes on along the minus strand of NC_089743.1, from coordinate 12,514,647 downwards.
GAAATATTTACAACTTCGAGGCATATGTGGGGGAGGGAAGGAGTCATTTTCCCCTCATTTCTTTCTCTCTCCCTCTCACCCTCTCTTCGCTTCAGGGACAAGCAGAAAATAAGGAAAGGAGAAGGAAGCTTCACTTGAGCATCATTTCAGAGATTTGCGAGTTGGCTCACACCTATCAGATCATTGCGTTGTGTGGAGAATTGTCGTCAGACAATGGTTGGTATTGTGCGTCTTGTCTTTGAGTATTGGACTGGAAAAAGTCCGTTTGGGTTTCCCCATGTTGTCGTTCTTATGGCACACAAAACATAACTATAAATTCCTATGGAGACTTCATTCAGTCTCTTAAATTGTCGAAATCTTCGTCGTCATATATTTAAGCACAGATAGCATCGAACTGTCGCTAATGGCCATAAATTCGCTGTATCAGGAAATCGGAAAAACGTTCAAGGAGGATTTACAAAGGATGTCATGAGTTTTTGTGTTTATTAGAGTCCGGTAGATGTAGTATATATATATATATATATATATATATATATATATATATATATATATATATATATATATATATATATATATATATTATATTTTCATATGGTTTACATGTTCTGTCTCTGGTAATCTTTTTTATATAAACTTCGTTTTATTTTATTTTCAGAGCTTCGCCATGTTCCTTCCATTAATACTTTTTTTTCATTTATATGTAAAGTTCATTGCCATTATGTGTGGAGTTGGCATTAGATATAGTTTTATTTATATCAGGAAATGTCACATAAAAATCTAAAGTAGGATCATCACTAGGCTTCCAACTTCATGAAGTTAAGGAAAACAATAGCCCTATGGAAAAATTGTTTGTTATATACACTTGAAAAAATGTAAAATATTGCAACTGAGGGCAGTATGGTCCAGTTGCTCTCAGTTACACCAGTAGTGGCTAGACCTTGTGGTTTTGAATGAAAATCTTCAAATTACCATTCTGTGCCGAGTCCAAGTGTCCATAAAGGAAAGTTTACAGAAGTATCTTCAATATGAGATGTACTGTAGGCTTATTTGTATCCACAGGCGGAAAAATCTCTTGTAGGTCGGATAAGACTATTCCGGTTAAACATTATATGCAGATGTCCCAAGGCATGAGGGCCGTATATTATGAAAGTATTGTCAACTATTGATTTTCAAATTGCCTCGACGTAAATATTCCAGTTAACACCGTACCAACGAGACTGAATCGGTACAGTTTTAATTTTTTTTTATATTTTAGGTAGAGTGATGGATTATCATTACGTGTGAAGATAGTCGACATCGCTATTTTTTATAGTATGTATGTTAACGACTACATGTATATAAATTTTTCAACAGTAAGCCGTCCACGTAGGGGGTTAATGTCGTAAGTGCACGTCACGTGGTGCACTATAGGCATTACTGAAGGTGTTTGCTGGATGACTTCTGCCCCTGGCTGCACATAGTTTTTAGCTTTTTCATTTACCTCCATTCCGCTCCCATTCTTCAGTCATTCTTTCCAACACCTCTAACTGTTTCTTAGTGCCACTGTGCATTTATCCATCATAAGATCCATGAATCTCTTTATCTTGCTGTCCAGCCACTCCAACTCGCTCTTTTCACTCTCTTGAGTGCTGAATAGCCGAAAGTGCCCCAGTGTTAGTTTGACCGACTAAATTTCATAAGAATCAACCAACCACTAATAAACCGTTTTCCTTTATTCGAGGTGGATGCTACATTTACAAGTATCTGCTGATCAAAGGTAAATTATGTAGAAAAAAAGTTTCTGCTGTTCCTTTAACATAGTGAGAGGGTCATCTGCATGTCGACTCTTGACCTCCACTTCACATACAAGTCTTGATCTTGGGGCCTTTCTTTCCCAGGTTCGCACTACCTCCTCTTTTTTCCCCCTCCTCAGTCTTCTCAAAACTTACAAAATATACTCGCTTTTCACCATTATATCATTCTGCACATTTTGCTCATGACCAAATCACCCCAGAATTCTCTGATCCTTCTTTCTCCCTGTACTAACCGTCTGCTGCATCTTTGTTTTATATATGTTCCCAACGCTTTCAACATTTCATACTCTCATGCATATACCAACAACTTCTAGCTTTTCTATCACATTTGCATTCCATGCTAACAAATTCTTTTACCTTCTGTACTTTATCGTATCCTGACCATACTATTATCTGTAACGTTTACTCTCCATTACCGCAGCTGTTTTTGCTGGCATTCATATTTGACTCTCTCTGCTTGGAAACGTTGTCAGAATATTTGACGATTCTTTGTAATTTCCTTCGCTGGTGCTTATTAATACTATCTCATGCAGATCTCAATCGCGCAAGACTTCATCTTTTTTTTTTTTTTTTCGAAACACACACAGTTCCACTTACATTTCCCGTTCTTTACCTGACTTTTCTCATCACCCTATCCATAAAAATGTCAAATGACCAAGGAGACGTAAGACAACGTTGTCTCAGTCCGGCTTTACACCAGAGTAGTCACACCTTGTTTACATATTCTAACGCACGCTGCATTATAAGACATTCCAACTATTCTTACCAAATTCCTTTCTAGGCCATGCAGTTTCCACGCCATCCTCGTCGCATCTCTGTCATTTCTACCAAAAAAGGTTTCTTCAGGCCCAGGTATGCCATATGCTGCCCCTTTTCTTCATTCTCAGATTTCGTATTCAGCTATTTCATGTTGAGCACTTTTATTCTCCGCTTTAAATCCTAATATAAATATGTATATTTATACATATATGCATATTTATATATATATATATATATATATATATATATATATATATATATATATATATATATATATATATATTTATATATATATATATATATATATATATATATATTATATTTATATATATATATATATATATATATATGTATGTATTTATATATTATATATATGTATGTATGTATTTATTTATATAATTATATATATATATATTATATATATATATATAATATATATATATATATATTATATATATATATATATATATATATATATATATAATATATATATATATATATATATATACACACACATACATATATAATACATATATATATATATGTATATACACACACACACACACATATATATATACATACACACACACACACACACGCATATGTGTTCGAAATAACACTTTGATACCCGGGAGGGCAATCGGTAAAACAGTAAAGCACTTAAATCACTTACGTTTGTTTTCATTTGCTTTTTCCTCTCGTCTAATTTTTATCATGTTGTATTCTAAAGATTTGGTGATCGGGTAACGGTTCAATTTTAAGTGAGAAGATTTTGCGAAAAATTTCCGTAAATATTTTAGGATACGAAGATAATAAAGCAATATTGCCTACCGTAAGATATGGGGATGTTTGCGTATACCTGCTGTCCGTATTGGAATGTGGGAAAAGACTAAAGACATCTTGTAACGTCGGTCAAGACACCATCATTCAGTGGTCTGTCCGCCTCCTTTGGCGCAGATTCAAGTTGATGGTTAAATCTTGATAAATACTTACTAAAGCCTCTAATAGCAAATTCCGTTTGAGCTGACTGGTTAAACTTTAAGTCAGAAATTCCATCGAAAGAATCAATTAAGTAGTGCAGCAGATTGAAAGATAAATTTTGAAGGGTTTTACTGGAACGCTTTTCGCTCCCCCAGTCGGACGCTATTTTCTTTGCATTATAAGGCTGCATTGAAATCAGTTCTCGAAATGCAAGGAGGGGTATCACTATTTTATACCATTTACCTATCTGAAGAGCTACAGTTAACAGTAAGGTTTGTATCATAAACTCACATAAATGAGGATTACATTTTCTTGTAGTGTGCTCTCTGAAAAATATCAGGTAAAACCTCTGTTGTAAGTCTACTTTAGGAACAAAAGAGGTTATACAGTATTGACAAAACATTTATTTGAACACCAACATGAGTAAGACATTTAAGTCGAAAGTAGCAAAACAGTAATTTTTTCACACCTCGTGGAAAATTTATGCAGAAAGACTAGTACTTGATAACATGTAAAGAACATATTTGAGAGCACAATCATGCAAAAGTAATTCGGCTTTTGATAAACAGTTAGATCGAATTCATGCAAGAGGCTCATTGTCAGTAGTTGTGGATAATCCCTTACATTTCGCAAATTAACATTACTGCTGTTCGTTAACTTTGCCAGCATTTTTTCCTTCAGCTTCCGATGCACCGGTGTATGCGTCTTTCCACTAAGCTTCCCACTTCTCTTGGACATTCGTGTACTAAGTAGCTAATGCAAAGTTTACAGGATTAGAGTGGCTGTCTAATAAATTAGCTTCCTGTGAGGCAAAGCTCAAGTTCAAATACCTAGATAGCTAGATGTGAGTAAATATTTATCCCTCAGGCTAATGCACTTTTCTGTCAAAACTGACGGCAGCATATGAGCAATTTTGCTATTGCATCGTAGTTACAGAAAGTACATTTGTTGTTTTGCACTGTCTTGTTCAAGATTTTGTTAATAATTGTACGTCGGCTGAATATGACGCACAGAAGTTTAGCTTTATATTGTCTCCTTACTTTAAAGATTTTTTTTTTATTTTTCCATCCATATAAAACTCACTTTTATCCCTTCCCCCATCAAAAGCCTTACAGTATATTGGATTATGAGAGCTACTTGATTTCGATATCATTTTCACTGGTTTCCCCTGGAACCTGGCTCCTGTTTTATGTGCTGAAACGATGGCAGCTACATTAAATAAATCCTCCTTATTACAAACTATTCCCACACGAAGGCCTGCTCTTCCTCTCGACACCAAACATGGATCATTCATCCCGCCCCGTTCGTTCCATGTAGATTAATCTGGCTTTATGCCAGCACGGGCACTTGCTCCTGAAGTAATCTGCAATCATAACAGTCTCTGTTATGTTTCTCTGTGGAGAATAGATTACGATCTGGAGACGCAAGGAAATTTTGTGATTTGAAGTCATACGGATATTTTCTTGGTATTAACAAACAAACAATACTAGTGATAATAGCGATTAATCATTATTATAAATTATATTTTAACAGAAAAATTAGAGATGATAATCATAGCGGGAAACATTAACAACGACGCTGATGTAGTGCCATTAGCAGCATTAAAGAGGAAAGAGAAGGCCACGCCTTTAAAACAAGCATTTGAGAATGAAAGCAAGAGAGGAAACGAGAGAAAAAGTTTCTTCTCGAACGTCCCTAAGGAAGATTAAAACGTCACACCGAGACTCAATTTTAGGAGCGTAAGTGAAAGTTATTCCATTGTAAAAACTTCGAAATATTAGCCTTGAAGGAAGGAAATTGCCTTTTGGAACTAATAAGTAAACTTCCCCAGCGGAAGAAAAAGAAAAACGAAAGGACAGCGAATAAAACTGGCGATGACCTGACAGATAATTGAGAGGAAATCCGTGTAAGTATTCAGAATGGTTCATGGCAAAGGACTAGTGTGATGCACTTTAGCACCCTGCTGTGCTTTAATGTAAGTGGTTTTTTTTTTTTTTGTATTATTGTTATTTCCAGACTGCACCAGTTTCCTTATTTTTATGAAGCCTTTTTTATAAGCGATGAGGTTGCAAGCCTAACTACCCTTTACCTGCACCCATTATTATTATTATTATTTTCATTAGACTTTATCATTATAGAAGGCGAAGTTTCTTATTTTCACCATCATCATCGCGAGTCGGTAGAGTTGTGGGCTAACACTCGCTAGGCCCGAGTTCGAGTCTCCGGCCGGCTAATGAAGAATTAGAGGAATTTATTTCTGGTGATAGAAATTCATTTCTCGCTATAATGTGGTTCGGATTCCACAATAAGCTGTAGGTTCCGTTGCTAGTTAACCAGTTGGTTCTTAGCAACGTAAAATAAGTCTAATCCTTCCGGCCAGCCCTCTCTAGGAGAGCTGTTAATCAGCTCAGTGGTCTGGTAAAACTAAGGTATACTTAACTTCACCATCATCATTATCGTTATTATTATTATTATTATTATTATTATTATTATTATTATTATTATTATTATTATTATTATCACTTCATCGCGCATCGATCTGATATCCATGTAAAGCACATGGATTTATTCCTCATGACAACAAGGCATTATTGTCGTGACATTTGTTACAAGGCCACACGTCGAAAGTTATTACAAAAGGTAACGGATGATTTGACCACCATATAACTTTTTTTCATAAATAACTTGCGGCTAAATATTGTCATTTGGAGTTTAATTTACTGGTGATCTAAAATGAACTCACAGTTCTAATCGGTCAGTATTCAGGGATAGGGCATTTCATCAACCTTAAATCTGAAAAAGTAAATAAAGTATCGGATCCGCAAAACATCTGCACCAAAATTAAGGAAATTGGTTTTTCTGTTATAAATAGCTAACACTACGCATTTCAGATAGCAGTATGAAAGTGCTACTTGAAATGGTTTTTGATTAATTACCATGGATAAAAAAAATTCTAGAACAAACGTTCGCTTTAAACGGAATCAGATCATGAAAATGATAATGACAGTATGTATCAAAAAGGATAAAAGCCATTATATGACAACAAAGTGCACTCTCTCTCTCTCTCTCTCTCTCTCTCTCTCTCTCTCTCTCTCTCTCTCTCTCTCTCTCTCTCTCTCTCTCTCTCGTGAAAATTGCTCGACCAGATAGGTAAAGTTCCTAACACTTTGATAATTACAGAATTCAGGTCATTACTCTAATTACCTTTTATTATCCTTCATGTTATGTATTCTTGTAGAATAAAGGAAATAAGATTGACTTGATTATGAAGTCTCTACAGGCCTGAATATTTCATAATATGTAAAAAAGATAAAATCAAAGAAGATAAAAACTTGATGCTGAAGCAACAGCAGATTAAACCTTTTGGAGTTGTTTCTTGGAAGAGAGAAATCGTTGAGTAATCTAAAAACTTTTAACCTTCCCAGTTATGGGATACATGTTGCTTCAGTTATTATATGTTGATTTGTACAACAACAACAATTATAATAATAATAATAATAATAATAATAACTAAATTTCACAACTTAGGTTAGCATTTGAATGAAATATCAAGGTTCTTGTAAAACTAGTAGTAATTATGTAAGCGAAAATGAAATAGAAATAGAATGAAATAGAAATGTTATGCAACTGCTGATATGAGTAGTAATAAAATGAGTTCAGGTTAACTCTAGGACTGATGTTTACTTGTGATTCGATACTTGAAGGCTAAATTTAATGAAGGGCATAATGCGTATATAGTAAAAATAAAAATATTTATGTATTGGGGCATTTTGAATTAAAACCTGGAGAGGAGCCTAGAGGATGAGAAATCATTTTAGTATATAAACTTGAAAAAGCAAAAAATTACAGGAGTTAAAGAAAACTGATGACATTGTCGTTATTGAGTTGTTGTTGCGTGTCAAAGTAGCAGTTATGAAAAGTAACCACAGAAATTATAGTAGAAGGAAACTTCGAAGAAAAACCAAAGCTGTGCTGAGCTGATGAGGTAGGCAGGGTTCTGGACTGCCTTACTGCGTTCCAGGCATCAAGCTTTAAAAAGGTGTTGGTGCTCCTATAAACATCACTTCTGCTTGCCTCAGGCATAAATTTATCTAAATTAGGTGCTTTCGATTTTCTGTAGAGATTCTCTCTCTCTCTCTCTCTCTCTCTCTCTCTCTCTCTCTCTCTCTCTCTCAAGTATTTGTATTCTTGTTCAGACATAATTCACGAAACATAAACTCTACTGAAATTTTTTGTTTTTCGGAAACGTGATAATTTTCGATATTCTATAGATTCCAGTTCTCTCTCTCTCTCTCTCCCAATTTTCGATATTCTATAGATTCCAGCTCTTTCTCTCTCTCTCTCTCTCTCTCAAGTATTTTTATTCTTGTTCTGACATATTTGACGAAACATAAACTCTATTAAAATTTTTTGTTTTTCGAAAACGCGATAATTTTGATTGACCTCGCTCAGGAGGACCATGAAGACAAATTTGCATTCCTTTAACTTTTGCGAAGGGAAAAGATTATTATCATTTTGTTGCAGTTGTTTGTTTCCGCTCCTGCATATGTCATGAAAAAGTTATTATCAATTTATTTTGCAAATTAAACGTTACATAATAATTCTGTTTTTATCAGGACGTTCATTGCGGACATTTATGAATCTATGTACATTTAAACCATATTACAAGATACAATATATATATATACACACACACACACACATAGCCATCTATATATATATCTCTATATGTCTGTATGTATATATATATATATATATATATATATATATATATATATGTATATATATATATATATATATATATATATATATATATATATATATATATATATATATATATATATATATATATATATATATATAATATATATATAATCATTTTAGGGAGTAATTGCTTCCTTATGTCCTCCTACAGCCGTTAATGAGAATTTCAACTATCGAGTGATACTACCTGGTACATAATTTGCTGCATGATTCAACAGAATCATAGTCTCACGAGGAAACATGGCCATATCGCTCCGTCCTCACCGGGGCTTTGAATTCGCGAAGTCTTTCGCAAGATGAATGTTCCATCGATTTCACTACGAGGCTCATTATATATAGTATATACACTATATTTATATATGTGTGTGTATGTATATATATATAAAATGTATGTGTGTGTTTGTGATTTTGTGTATACATATATGTGTGTGTTTAATATTATTCAAGTTTCTTGCAGAAGTTTATGCAGGCGTCTTTTTTTATTCACTCAATTTCAGTGAATTGAATTTATTTCGTGATTGATGTTATATTTACAGACAAGCATAACATTAATGGGTTTTCTGTTTTTATAAATTTTTATGTATATATTTTTTTTTTTTGCATGCTTCTGCTATATAGTGGGAAGAAGAATCTCTCTCTCTCTCTCTCTCTCTCTCTCTCTCTCTCTCTCTCTCTCTCTCTCTCTCTCTCTCTCTCTCAGTAAAGTAAAAAAAATTATATATTTTTGTTACCTATGGTTTATGAACACCCATTTTTTATTGAATTCTTTTTTCGTAAAAATCCACAAGAAGCGACATAACTTCTCGACGTTGGCGGCAGCCCTGTGATGCAATTTGACGTCATGGGCCCTCTTGCCTCTATCTTGCAATTAGGAGACAGGATCGTGCTTTTGCAATAATGTCTCATCATGATTTTATTTTTTTACACTATTTTGATAACTCCCGCAAGGTCATATAAGAGTAAAAGTAGGAGGTTTTTTCTCCACAATTTTTTGAAAGAGAAAATATTTTGGAAAAGTGGAAAGTTTCACTTTAGTGTTTAAAGCCACATAAAAATAACACCCTTTGACCCAGCCTCGCACGACGCTTTTTTGTGGGTATTGTTTGATGATTATCTTTTCGCTCATTAGCGATCGACAGAGAGAGAGAGAGAGAGAGAGATGGGGCTGACCGGATATATATATATATATATATATATATATATATATATATATATATATATATATATATATATATATATATATATATATATATATATATATATATCTATCTCTCTTCTCTATATATATATGTATATATATATATATATATATATATATATATATATATATATATATATATATATATATACAGTACAGTTTTGTGTATATATACATATATGATATATAATATATATATAATATATATATATATATATATATATATATATATATATATATATATATATATATATACTTTGTCTTCTTCTTCCCAGCTTGTTCTCATTTATATATGGGGTCGCCGTGATGCCTTCTTTTGAAGGACTTTGATTTGGCTATTGGGTAGACTTTGTAGTCCCGATCGGCTGCCCTGCCTGACATCGCTTAGACCCCGGTATTGTGTACATGTATTGTACCAGTTCACCAGCGTTCTTTCTCCCAGCAGCGAGGAGTTGTTACGCGGTGAGGTCGACAGTCGAGATGTGTGAGGTGTTTGTTATGTTTTTAGATTTTTATATATATATATATATATATATATATATATATATATATATATATATATATATATATATATACATATACACATATACATATATATCCTCTTGGGCCCTGCAAGGCTCTTGGAGCCGGCGATGAACTCTGGTTCCTTAGGCCGACAGCCAGTGGGGGAGAAGTCTCATTGCCTAAGACATGTGGCCAGTGTGTTGCTACGCCCACTGTTTAACTCCTATCCCGAAGGCTGGTATCTATTTTCTTACTAACCCTCTCTAGTTTTGAGACTGCTAGGTTGGCGGGCCACCAGGTTTATGCAATGGTGACATCTCCAAGCCACCAGTGAGCGGCGGGATGTGTAGCCCGGTCCTCTCTCTCAACTGGTAAGCGAGGACACACAAACACTAGTTTTACACCCGCATTAGAGTTCGCTGCTTTTCAGAGTATGCACTAAATTCATAATTAAGGTATTTACGTTCTTTACCCTGAGAAAGATTGTCAGTAAGATCCACATTGACCCAAGAATCTACTTTTACGTCTTCATGAAGGCTCCACTTCGTAAAGTAAGAATTCCATTAAAGTTAATAAAATTATCAGAACATTATCGTTCCATGTTGGCCAGTGGAAGGTTCACCTTACATGGTGTTTGGTCTGCATCCATTTTATTTGTAATACAGTTGTCGTAGAAGGGAATTATTCTCATGGCAAGTATCTGTCTTTTAGATTGTTGAGCAGCAGGAAAGAATCATATATATTATGTATATAATATATATATATATATATATATATATATATATATATATATATATATATATATATATATATATATATATATATATATATATATATATATATATATATATATATATATATATATATATATATATATATATATATAGCAAGAACTGTTAAGCACTTGTTATAGGAAGAATTGAATTAAAGGAGTTGATACGCAAGTGGTCGTGGGAGAGAAACAGAAACGGCGAGAACAGTTGGCACTCGTGTTCTCAGTCATCACGGCTTACTGGACGATGCTCACAGGCAGCTCTTGAAAAAAGTGTCTAGGATCGTATTACGCAGTGTACTGAAATGGCGACCTTTTCTTGGATCAGAAGGAAGCCTAGTACGTGTTTAACTATCCTTTTCAAGCGCTGTTGCGTAATAAATCCTACTTGATTACCTTAGAATTTATGAAAGCCGTAAAGTTGAACATTTGAATGGAGGAACTTGTTATTGTTAGATTATCTTCATTGTGCAACTTTCCCGAAAAAATTTTTTTGCTTCCATTACCTAAGAAGCTGGGAATCGAGAAAAATGCGGACCCGGTATTTTTTATGTAGTCGTTTATTTCCCCTTATGAGTAACTGTCACTGCTTGGAATTTGCTGTAACATTGTACACAGCAGTCAAACTAAGATACGTCGATATCTTTGGAGGCAAAGTATGGGTCTGAGGGCCGGTGTGAACCTGCGACTGGGTTCTTATAACCCCCCCCCCCGTCTAACATTCCCGGATTTGATCCTGAACCGCTGCATTTTCGAGATCATAGCAGTCTATAGGGAAATCGTTAGGAGGCTTGTTACAGTACTGTATTGATCATGGCAGTTCAGAAGTTGTGGTCGTCCTAAAGATTTTTGGTCATGCTCAAACATTTTTAAGATGGTTATTTACATGTACCGTAGATCGTAGCGGTTTGTAGTACTTCGTGGGTTGTTCATACCTTTTGATAAAATAGGGAGAATCCCTTTGATTCACTTTCAGAACTCTGCCTGCTACTGCAATGTTTTTACCATTTGTTGCGGTGTGGCTATGAGCCTTTTTTAATTATCATGATTTTAAGTGAAGATTAGCCAGTTGTAGCAATTTACATATCAGTTTGGGAAACCAAAATCTTGCTGCCAACAACACGTGCTCACACATTACCCATTAATCCCATGCCCTGGATTAAGAATGACATGCTCGAAGCACCTGTAGTTACAGGTATCCAAAATACGATAACATATAAGGAGTACAGAAACGAAACCTTTGGTCTTTTCAGGAAATGTGTGCGATGCCAATTTCATCGTCGGGTAAGACACGGCATCTGCAGCTGATTCTATAGTAAAATGGTATTAATGACTTGATAAACTACTGATAATGTACTACTTGAGCAGTGTTAATTTTTATTTTATTAGAGGTTAATGATGCGATTTGTCAAAGTGTCTCTTACCATATTGTCGTTGTTCCTTGTTATCATGGTCAATGAAGAATAAGAGGAATTTATTTCTGGTGATAGAAATTCATTTCTCTCTATAATGTGGTTCGGATTCCACAGTAAGCTGTAGTTCCCGTTGCTAGGTAACCAATTGGTTCTTAGCCACGTAAAATAAATCTAATCCTTCGGGCCAGCCCTAGGAGAGCTGTTAATCGGCCCAGTGGTCTGGTAAAACTAAGGTATACTTTTTTCATCATAGTCAAATTATTTGGAAATTGGCTGAAGTACAGCAAAGGCAGCACAGTTTTGGTTAATCTTCCTAGAAGATACAGTCCTTTTCCACCGACCCCTTACACGCCAAAATTTACTGAGTTTTTAACAGTAGGTATTTCATGTGGCTGCTGTATAAGGCAGAAGGGCATATATGTGACGTTAAAACGGGTTTACAGATTGGCATTAAAAAGTGAAATGTTTGTGAGGCTAGTGAATTATTCAGTATAAAATTATTTTTAAATTAAAAAAGATTTTGTTTTAGCTTTTCCTGCATCCTGTTGTGCTTTATTTTGCAGATAAGATTCCTAATATAACAAAAGGAAAGCTTGGCAACGACAGTGGAAAATAAGAATGTTTTGAATCTATTTTTGATGTTTTATGTTTATTCTTCCATTTGTGTCTCTTAATAAAGTAGTTTGAAAATTGATTACAAATTTCATGGTGTGAAGAAATTTTTCATAATTATAAATAATTTACTTTTTGAAGTAAAATATATGATAATTGACTGTTATTTGATTTTTTTTATTTTATGTTTATATGTAAGCATATATTCGTATATGAATTACTTTTTCCAGGTTTCACGCAACTCTTACAAAATTCATGGTGCGCCAGATAGGAAGCTCTTTATGTCTTTGAGAAAAGGCAGACACCGGTGTCTTACAAGTGTCGTGAAAGATTTATGAAAAATCTCCCTTTTCTTTAACAAGGTCCCTTTTCTCTTCTTTGGTCTTCCATCCGCTGTTCTGTGCATAGTTGCTCACCCGCATCGGTACCTTCGCATGGGACAAGAAGCTTCTTCAGCGCCAGGGTAGGCGGCGTGTCGTCTCAGGTCACCCCGGGGTCAGGGAAGGCAAGGGGCGGCTCTGAAACTTTAAGGCAAGTAGGAGGTAGCAGCGCTGGGGGATCGGATTGAGAGGTTGGAGGGGATGGAGGGCGAAGTTGGTCGGGGGAGGGCTGCAGGGAAGGGGCTGAGATGTGAGGGAGGCGCAGATCGGGGAAGAGGCATGGAAAGGTCAAGGCTGAATGAAGGGGCTTTTGTTCGGCTCTAGATCATTCGGTGATGACGGAGGGGAGGCATCCCACGGTTCCACTGGTGCTCGGAGGGAGGAGGGAGGTTGAAGGTCAGACAGGCATCAAAGGGAATGGCCGCCGTGCCACATGACACGGAGGAAACAGATATATGTTGACCGTTTATATACTTACAAATACCGGGGAGGGAGACCAGTAGAGATAGACATTGTTGGGAAAGACTGAGGGTCATTTGCTTTAAATGTTTTGAGTTAGTTTATTTTTATAGATTCCAGATGGTATTCACCTTTAGTATGACTAAAGAAACCATAAATAATGTTGTAAATTTATGAAACATTAATTTTAAAAATTATATAAATCTTGATTTCTTAATAAATAATTTCCCACTGAACTGCATATTTTTGTCTTTGTCGCAGTGAATACTAATCCAAAGCGGACAGTCAGAGTTGGTATATTGTTAAGCTATAGTTTATATCAGTATACAAGTAAAACATTAGAAAGCTGTTTTTGGTTCTCAGCATTGAAAAGAACATGGGCTTTATATTGGAATTTGATTGTCGATCAAGGGCATGAAGTATGGAATGTCTGAGGCAATAATAAAATTGTAAATAACACAATGCTGTCTAAAAAAATTTATTTTTGCATTTAATTAATTTTTATTCGGCACTTTTAAGTTCATCAGAATTTATCAATAAAGATCTACTTGCATATGATGCTAGTCGTTCGGCGGTGAACGCGGCTTTTTATTATTATTAATAATAATAATAATAATAATAATAATAATAATAATAATAATAATAATATGATAATAATTAGCGTGAGCAGTGGAATATCCATGATTCTTCATGCCTTCAGAGAGCAATGGTGCTAGAGAGAATCCCATTGATTGTAATTATAGGTATAATATAGTGACGCCGTATTTTTCCTTCCTCTTTAGGATTATAGTATTTATGCATCAGTAGCGTCGAAATCAAGCATATATATATATATATATATATATATATATATATATATATATATATATGATATATATTTTATATATACATCTTTTACATCGTGATTCATATACAGTCAGTAAGCTACAAACGTCCTTTAATATCAATTCGCTCTACCTCAGGAATAATATATTTTCATATATGTTACCGAAGGGGAATTTTAGTTGATTATCAACTAAAAATTCCCCTTCAATATATATGAAAATATATTATTTCGAGGTAAGCGAATTGATATTAAAGGACATTTTTGAATATATATATATATATATATATATATATATATATATATATATATATATATATATATATATATATATATATATATATGTGTGTGTGTGTGTGTGTGTGTGTGTATGTGTGTTTGTGATGTTTTTATACGTATATGAGAACGTTTCGTTAATTGCAATGGATATCATACGACCTAAAAGTTCATATTGGAATGCGGTACGTCTGCGGTTTGTTTTTTTGTGTGTGTGTGTTTATTTAATCTCTCTCTCTCTCTCTCTCTCTCTCTCTCTCTCTCTCTCTCTCTCTCTCTCTCTCTCTCTCTCTCTCTCTCTCTCTCTCATATTGTACAATTTTTCGATAATTGTTGTTTATCTTCTTCAGTATACTGAAGTATGGCCTATGTTTTCAGTACACTTGATAACCAGTGTTGATAAAAGCATTTTCGAAATAAATTTAAAGTCCTACAACGTTCGTAGCTAGTTCGAAAATTTTATTTTTTAAATTACTAAGATTTGGTAACTTAGTTTTTGAAATCAGTGTATCCAAACCGTTAACGCGGTATGTGAAAATAATAGAATTATTTTTGCTTCTTAATGGCCTAATATGAGCTACGCTGATATGCACAGGATTTTGCGCTGCGTCGAAACTTCTGCAAGAAGGTGTTATCAGGGGAAACGGGCTTTTAAGAAAACCAGCGGTGCTTGACTTTATATCCACCAATCCTTTGCCCAAATGAACATCTTCATCAGTTAGGCTCAACTTCTCCCCTCTTGCTCTCTTTGTGCGCCAAAGTTTTCAAAGACTCCAGCTGCCCTATGGATGCGTTTACCCTTGTCTTGCCAAATCTGTAGAAACTCCATCAATCTGGAGTGACGTCTGAATCAGAGATATTGAGAGTGAGTCTCTCTCTCTCTCTCTCTCTCTCTCTCTCTCTCTCTCTCTCTCTTTCAAGGGGGAAACTTTATAATTGTTTAAGTTGGCCTTCCAAGCTAATTAGCGAGTTGGCGAAGTTTCTTCGCCGATCCCCGAGAGATTAGCGGGATGGTGCTTCTGCAGGAGTTTGTTGTATCCGAAGCTCTTCCTTTCTCTAAATCTGCAGAGGGAGGAGGAAGGACACTGGCATTGGATGGACGTCTACCAACTCCTCCTACCCCTCCTTCCCATCCTTTTCTTTTGTCGTCCTCATTCTCTTTTCTTTGTTGTGTCACCTCTTCTTCCAGCTCGGCAGTCTTGTGCAAGAATCACCACTTTTGGTTGGTTTGCGCTGCTGCTACTGCTTTTACCGCTGCTGCTGCTTTTACTGCTGCTGCTTTCACTGTACTGCTGCCCTTCATGAACACCCTTCCTTGCAGTACGCTGATGATTGCCTTAGCTCAAATGGAAAGCACACCAGAGGGACGATATTCTTTTTTATTTTTCTGTAAAAGAAAACTGTTGTGCCGGCTGTGTCTGTCCGTCCGCACTTTATTCTGTCCGCACTTTTTCTGTCCGCACATTTTCTGTCCGCCCTCAGATCTTAAAGACTGTTGAGGTTAGAGGGCTGCAAATTGATATGTTGATCATCCACCCTCCAATCATCAAACATACTAAAGTGCAGCCCTCTAGCCTCAGTAGTTTTTATTTTATTTAAGGTAAAAGTTAATCATAATCGTGCTTCTGGCAACGGTATAGGATAGGCCACCACCGGGCTGAGGTTAAATTTTCATGGGCTACGGCTCATACAGCATTATACCGAGACCATCAAAAGATAGGGCGGTTTTCGGTGGCCTTGATTATACACTGTAGCGGCTGTATAAAAAACTCGATTGCGCCGAAGTCAACTTCGGCTCATTTTTTACTTGTTTTCTATGGAAGTTTCAATCGTCAGAAATTTCTTGGGGACCTAGCGATGGAGATCATCATCATTGCCCTTGTCATAATTTCACATCTTTACTGTGTTCTTTCGCATATGTCAGGCTCGAGACCACAGCTCTACCCCAAAGCCAAATTCCTTCAAAAAGAAGGCATTGCTTACCCCATACAAAAATGGGAATAAAAGCACGTTAAAAGAAGAAGAAGAAAGAAGACTGTGTTCTTTCGCATACCTTGTCCTTACCTCTTTTTCATGGTGGCGTCGATGATCATCTGAGTGTATGTAAGTCAGATAAGTCAAAGCTGTATGCTTTTGAGTACAGAAGAGGAGTTCACTATGTAGTTTTGAAATGGTTTTTCGTCTCATCCACTTGTGTCACCTCGTGCAAAAAGCGACTGTAGGCTAGCTGAAATTGTATCATAAGAAAACATTGCATCTTTATTTCTTCTCTCGTTGTGTTAATAGCTCCTTGATATTTTTTTTTATCAGAAGTCATTCTCACAAAAAATGTGAGGGAATTCGATTTTCCGTGAGGCGAGTGCTAATGGAAAAAGCATTCGGTACCCAAAAGAAAAAAAGGAAAAAAGGTGTAAGGAAAGAAAGAAGGAACCATTTGATAAAGAGGGCATTCCGGTAATTCTTGATCAACATGAGGTAATAGGGGAAGTGGTAGCCTGATAGTTGTTACGTAGTCACTGAGATGAGAGGTTCTCATTCTGATTAACACAGTAAATGTACAATGGTCATAATTAGGCTCAAGAGAGGAGATAATGGCAGTGTCATTGATCAGATGAATTTCATTTGAATAAATCCAGTAGAGGTGGAGGAGGGAACAAACGATGTGTCCAAGCATATGAGCATCGTTCCAAGCAAGAATAAATAAAGTAAGTGTTATATGACCTTCTTAGAAGTGCATAAAGTCGTATGGAAAGGTCTGAAGTGGTCTTGGCACTTTCAGAGTCAGTGCTGAAACATACTGAAAGATATAGGTAGTAAGATTGATGGGAAATTGTTATTTCTTTGTTTGGGGAATGTTGAACTTGACAGTAGCATGGACAAGAGGAGAATTGAACGGATTGGGGGACTCTAGATTGAGTGTGAATGGCTGGACCGTTGTAAAGAAGAGATATAACGGGTTGAATTATCAACAAATCCCGAATATGAGAATGGTGAGGCTTATGGGGTGATTGCTTAAGTTTAACCAAAGAGTCGATATGAGAGTGGTAATTATTAAACATACCAAAAACGAGGAAATGAGCAGTATATCCAAAAGCAAGAAGTTTTCTTATGGCCTACTGTCAGATGACTGGGAAGCATCAAGAGCGAAGACAAAAAATTTTATAAAATCATTCTGAAAAAATGGTCAGTCATCAGAGAAAGAGGAAAAAACTTCCCCTGTGGATCTTAGCTTGCCGAAACCATAGTGTTAATGCAAAAGTTGGTCGGATTCAAGGAGTTCAACCAAGTTAAAGATGCTTCAGGGCAAATGGATGATAAGTACTTTTCAAAAAATTCTTATACATGGTTAGTGTTTTGTAGCAGCAGTTTGCACTTTTGATGACTAAACCGTGTGATGTTTTTCATTTTTTGGCACTTGAAGGATAAATCTAATGACATTTATAACTAAAGGCCTTAAGAGAGACCTAGAACAGAACAGTTAGTGGTTTAGTCTCCGATGTATGAGACTGAATTCCACCAAATCAGAGTTTCAAGAAATTGACCAATTTTGCTGGGGTGGCAGGGGTGGACCGGAGCAAATTCCTGAGATGTATGCTAGTATTGCAACATTCTCTTTTTTTTTTCTTTTTTTTTTTTGTCATGCCCCTGGGTTAGGTTAGAGTTAGGTTAGGTTAGGCCAGATATGTTCACTGTTCCGTAATTTGGGTGTGGGAAATGTAATGAGATTATTTTCAAGAATTTTCTATGGTTAGTTTTTAAGATATGGCGTCCCGCTTTTTTTCAAGGAAAGGTCCCATTACTCTGTTACATCTCGGGAAAATGGGGACCGGAAGAGCGATAATATTCTGGAAGCATAAGATTTTAAGCAGGTTAGGAATGAATGGCAGTGTTTGAATAGAACGGACCCTTTGTATAATTGCATAAGTATGTCAAGCAGCAGTTATGGAAA
Source organism: Macrobrachium rosenbergii (assembly GCF_040412425.1). NCBI lineage: Eukaryota > Metazoa > Arthropoda > Malacostraca > Decapoda > Palaemonidae > Macrobrachium > Macrobrachium rosenbergii. Next base: position 12,495,962 of record NC_089743.1, on the reverse strand, counting down.
ATTTTAGTACTGGGGTTTTATCTTTGGTTTACCAGTTGAAGGTAGAAAGACTACAGTGACCGTTGTCTTGTTCTTTACAAGATCCACCCCTTTTTTATGGAAAACAGCTCTCTAGGAAAAAAATTAGGTGAATCATGTCTCATAGAGAAAGCACAAGATTACGGTGTAAGTACAGAACACATTTTTTTATATCTTAACCTCTAGTTTAGTTAGTTATTATGAACACGAATATAAATGGAGATTTCTCTTGCAAGGTTAGTAGTAATAGACCGAGTAGAGCAGATGGATTTAAAGGATCATTACAGATTTTTATGACGTAATTAATCCAAGCTTTAATTTGAAGTATGTATTTTTAATAGCAAAATGAAGAATATTTTTTTTACGTTTTGAATATATTGTGCTAGTATGTAATTGATAATTGCTTGTGTTTGCTTGTGGTTTAATATATACATATGTGTGCCTGTATAAATATTATAATATATATATATATATATATATATATATATATATATATATATATAGATTCTATATATATATATATATATATATATATATATATATATATATATATATATATATATATATATGTATGTGTGTGTGTGTATATCTACTTGGTCACTTTTGTAGAATCTTACCAGATATAGCCACAGTGCCCTCTTAACTTCTCGAATTCTTCATGCTTTTTGGATTTGCTCGTCACTACAAAGCCTTAAGATCCAGGAGCAAGAAACTGAAGTGGCTGTGATGCCCAGTCACGGGAAACGAACCCGCGTCACCATAATCGCAAGGAGGTCATGTTGCCGACCTGACCACGAGAAGGATAAAAGTCTGTTACCTCTCATACATACATATACCTGTCATTTTCAAATATATTTATCAGAGCTGGAATAGACCCATCCTCACCATCGTAGCCAAGTGGGCAATCGTTTTTATTGCTTTTTAGGCTGAAATATATATGTAGAATCTACTGGTCACTTTTACCAGATACATATGTAATTGTAATAGCCACAATGTCCTCTTAACTTCTCGAATTCTTCATGCTATTTTGGATATTCTTGTCACTACAAAGGGCATTGTGGTTATTACAATTACATATGTATCTCGTAAAAGTGACCAGTAGATTCTACATATATATTTCAGCCTAAAAAGCAATGTGATGGTTAGGATGGGTTTATTCCAGCTCTAGTAAATATATCTGAAAACGACAGGTATATGTATGTACGAGAGGTAATAGACTTTTATCCTTCTTGCGGTCAGGTCGGCAATGTGACCTCCTTGTGATTATGGTGATGCAGGTTCGTTTCCTGCGACCGGGTATCACAGCCACTTCAATTTCTTGCGCTTGAATCTTACGGCTTTGTAGTGACAAGCATATCCAAAAAAAAAAAAGAAAGGCAGTGTGATATATATATATATTTGATATAGTTATATATATAATATATATATATATATATATATATATATATATATATATATATATATATATATATATATATATATATATACATACATACATACATACATACATACAGTATGTACAGTACATATGTGCACTGACTTTTACTTTTGGGTTCCACAAAGTATTTTGGGATGTTCAAGGGCCTTATGCATCGACGGTGTCTGGCATTTCCTGCTGGTCACCCAACTTAGCTGATCAAACTTAGCTTAACTTAGCTGAACGAACGACCAGCGGCGTAGTCTTTGTGTGCGCGGCTAAAGATATTTTCCGGATTAATTAATAGTGTGTGTTCCTCTCTCTCTACTCTAAAGGTTAGGATAAAGGTAGACTACCTATGCCAAGAATAAACTGGAATTAACATCAATCGCGTTGAAGGTTAGCTCGCAGCAAAATTAGAGACTCATACATTTGAAAATACACCGCTCTTACTTTGGCCCACTTGTTGGAGCATACATTCCAGATATTAAAAACCAAACGGCCCAAATCATAAAGGATCCAAGCCATTCTATGTATAGAAACAAAAGGAGACTAGGAATTCAGAGAGAGAGAGAGAGAGAGAGAGGAACACACTAATAATTGTTCCGAAAAATATCTTTAGCCGCGCACACAAAGACTACACCGCTGGTCGTTCGTTCAGCTAAGTTAAGCTAAGTTTGATCAGCTAAGTTGGGTGACCAACAGGAAATGCCAGACGCCGTCGATGGATAAGGCCCTTGAACATCCCAAAATACTTAGTGAAGCCCAAAAGTAAAAGTGCGTGCATAGCAACTGTGTGTATGTATGTATGTATGTATGTGAGCATGCATGTGTATATATATATATATATATATATATATATATATATACTATATGTATGTATATATATACACAAACATGTATGTACACACAATATATATACATATATATATATATATATATATATATATATATATATATATATATATATATATATATATATATATATATATACATACATACGTACATACATACGTACACACATGCATATTCATTTACGCAGAAAGAATCCATAATTTTCTTCATTTTATTCCATTATAATTCGCTACCGGAGGTATTCATCCTCTCGTCATTTCTGTTAGGTGTGTGTGTGTATGTTGACGTGTGTTTGCTTTGAAGGAGGGAGAGGAATTCTTCCTCCTAGATCTGAATTTATCCCATACGATTCAAACTTCAGAGTTTCTATAAATAATTCAAAATTTCCTATAAATAATTCACTTGAACCCCAATCCAGAAAACAGGGCAGCATATTTGTATCGCAAGCAAATTTGGGTATACCGTGTACGTAATTTTGTTATTTGAGGCAGTTTTAACAAATATTTCAAAGTAAGATTAATAGCTTTCAAACGAGCTTGCAACATTCTTGTAAGAGTATGGTGCATTTTTTGTGCACCAGTGTTTGCAGTAACTGTGTTAGTTTTATCCTTAACCTGATCACAGATTCCCAGGTTTGTTTTGTAAACCGCTCATTTCGGGTATCTCGTTACTACTCATTAAGATATGGCAAGTAGTAATGAGCAAGAGTCATAAATTTTCGCTAAAATCATATAGTGGTATGGACGTCCAAGGTTCAGTCTTGTTCCTACTAACATTGATATTTTTCTCGTGATGTCCTTATATTTGGAGCATTGCATTTCCATTTGTACATCAACGCTCTTTACCCTTTGAAAAGGGTGTGAAATGCTTTTCGTGGAACATGTATGGGTTTTCCACTACAGCAAGTCCTAAATTCTTTCCCTGTTGATATACCACTGAGGTGGAGCCTGGTAGTAGATTAGGTTTAAATACTGCAATATCCAGTGGTTTCACATTGAGTGCTCAGAGACATTTCTGTTGAATTTCAGATTCCAAAAAATGGTTTGTGCATTTAGCTCTCTCTCTCTCTCTCTCTCTCTCTCTCTCTCTCTCTCTCTCTCTCTCTCTCTCTCTCTCTCTCTCTCTCTCTCTCTCTGTATTGTAATTTCTTGGAAGTATATTTGCTATTGCAGAAGCAACCGTTTCTGTCATTTATTCATTGTTATGACCACACCAGATTTAAACAAAATCTATTGACATTAAATATGAAAGACAGTGCTATGTGAAGACGACTTGGAATATTTGCATATAAGGTGATTGAAGTTAACAAAATAAAAGCATATTTGAAACAATACCAACTCAGGGTTAGATTTCATTTACCATCCCGTCGGGTGTGTGCTTTCAGATTAGATTTTTATGAAAGTTCCCAGTTGCTTTCCTTAACTTGGAAGGGTAAATAAGCATTCTTGTTAGTTCCGGCTTACTGGTCAGCGTTTGTTTGTCTGGCAAAAATCTTTGATCTCTACAGGATTTTCTGTATATATATATATATATATATATATATATATATATATATATATATATATATATATATATATATATATATATATATATATATATATATATATATATATATATATATATATATATATATATATTTATATATATAAATAAATATATATTGTTTATATTTATATTAATATATATATTCTTAGATATATATATATATATATATATATATATATATATATATATATATATATATATATATATATATATATATATAAAATGGGAAATACAATATGATAAAAATATATACTTAAATAATCTTGCTCTCCTCTGTTTCAACTTTCTCATATTATATCTGAATTTATATACATACATACATAATACATTTATATACATACATATATATATATATATATATATATAATGTGTACTATATAAATATACTGAAGTATGTATACATACTATATATATATATATATAGTTATATATGTGTATGTCTGTATGTATATACATACTGAATATAACTATTTATGTATATATGTATATGTATATATATGCATATATAAATATATTAAGATAAACAGGAAATTTCATATTTAATTCGTTGTTATTCATACTTTATTTTGATAATTTGATTTTAACCTTTAAATAAGGTGTTACGAGTGAAACACCACGGGTAATTAAGTAAAGGAAGCGATGAAATTTTAAGCAGAGGGCGAAATGTTTCACATGAATATTCAAGCGAACTGTTCATCGCACGTTAGCATTGCAGATGAGTTATCTATTGAAGCCAAGAAAGTTTAAAACCCAAGAAAGTTTAGAATTAGCTTAGCCAGAAGAGTTATAAAAGTTTTATTAGCACGAGAGATTGAGACTGGAAAGGTCAGAAACAGAGACCTCGACTACAGTACGTGTAAAGTCAAATCTGTCATATCGTGACAGTAGAGAATGTTTTAACCGAATTGGATAACAGAGGTTTATTCAAAGTTCGTTTGTATATGGTATACAGTTCTTTTATAACGATGAATGCGTTGAATGTTTATTCGGACATAAAAGCTTAAAAATAATTCTTTTCCGGTTTTATTTTTTGTGAGCTACTACTGTGAAAGATTTGACTTTTAGAAGTAGTTGTTTGACTTCGCATGCAATCGATGAAACTTCTTGAATGTTTATTGATGAAAATATATATTTTTCAGAGGTAAATTTGTACCAAATCGACTGGAGGAAAATGTGTTAAAGTAATGAGCTATTAAATATATTTGCTTTCATAAAAAAAATTCTCAGCGTAAAACCTCGATGTTTATTTATATATAGCAGTATAAATCGTTTGTTGAGAAACTAAATGCGTTTTTTATTAAGCTTAAGTGATTTTAGCTCAGTAATAATGTTCGTACTCTGAAGTTTTCTCCTTTGCCTAAGAAGATTATCTGATGAACTCGTAGATTAAAAAGTGCATATTCCAATATTTTTGTTTACATTTTGTTGTTGATAATAAGAGTTTACACATAAAATGGAAAATTTATCTCTGAGATACAAAGTTGTTCATGCCTTACGTACAAATGTGAGATACATTTTATGTACTACTACTACTACTACTACTACTTATGATAATAATAATAATAATAATAATAATAATAATAATAATAATAATAATAATAATAAGGAAATGAGAGAAATTTTTCATCGCATCATGCGCTTCAGTGAAAGAATTCTTCCTCCTCTTGTGAAACATCTTATGGCCCCCAACAGCAATCTAAGTGTAATGTAAAAAGCATTTCCCTGCTCGTAGGACATCACTGACAAGCCATACAGAGGAGAAAAAAGAAGAGGAAAATCGTCGATGTCGAAAGCGTCAGACGCTGATTAGTCATAAAGAAAATGGTGCCTTTGTCTTGGAATAATTTGTTTTGACTTTTACTTCCTCTCTTCATCTCGGCGAGGTGTGAGGAGCTGTTGTTATCTCCCGTCAATAAACAGCCTGCTCGGTTTACTAGCTCGTTCCGATAGGCACTTGAGGCAACCCCAAGTGCTCTGATGAACGCCAGGATATTCCGCAACTGATGAGCAGCGCTGGGGTACGGGGCTGGCGCTCGGGTGGGGAGGGAGGTTAAAAGGATGCTTCTGCAACCGGTTGTGTATATATTATAAACACTTACATGTAATGGAGTATTTTATGCTTTTAGGCACGATAGTCTGGGGCTTCAGCGCACGATAGTCAGGGGGTTCTTTAAAGTACGATAGTTATGACTCTTCAAGATACCATAGTTATGGTGGTGAACAAACGATAGTTATTCAAGAGGTCTGACGACGATATGCATTCGCCAGTTTTAGGAGCGTTGGACTGAATTCATAGTTCTTGCGCTCCCGAGATTCCGTCTTCTAATCCTTTTTCTACCATAGACAAGTGGAAAGTTGGGCGTCTGAATAGTTTCCTTCTCTAGCTATCGCAGTTACATTTAGCGATTAGAATATTTTTCGAGCTATCATTAAAAATGTTTTTAAAAAACTAATTCAAAAAGTCATGTTTTTTATTTTTCATTTTGCTCTTTTAACTTTTCATGCTAGAGCTGTTATTTTTATTTTCATCACTTCATTTGCATCATTATTATTATTATTATTATTATTATTATTATTATTATTATTATTATTATTATTATTATTATTCACAAATGCTATAATTATTAAAATGCTTCTTCTTATTTTGACTTTTTCTTCTTCTTCATCTTCTCTCACCCTTATGACCTTGTATCTGCTTCTTTAATTATAACCAATGGTGCGTTACTCTTTTGTTTATTATGGTACGGTTTCTCCACTTATCCTAGACGGATAGAGCTCAGGGTCCCTTGGCCTTCCCCCAGTTAAACCTAAAACTCCCACTTTGGGCTCTAAAGATGAAGTAGATAAACCACTCCTCCCCAGCCCATACCATCACAGCCCATACCAACCCATTACCCACCGTTTTAGTTTTTATGGCATTATTCCCAGGTTCTTCTTTTTTTTTGGGGGGGGAGGGCTTTTTATTTCCTCAGTGTTGGTCTTTGAGAAGTTTTATTACCAGAAAGTTTTATATTTCTAATTGTATTTGGTTACGTTCGTATCGTTGGCGTAACATATTAGAAATTGTTTGTGGGTCGATCTGTGCATAATTATGCACATGCAAACGTATACTATATATTGAGATTTTGACAGATAATTCTGTAAACACTTGCTTCAGTACCGCATTTTGAATCTACATGTTTCCCAACAGCTCCTAGGCATCTACGAACCAATTAAATAAAGTTGAGGTCCTTGTAGATTTAACCACATGCACCCAAACTTCTTCAGATTGGTTTTAGGTGAACCTTACATTTACTTTACTGTTAGATTTTATTAATAAACGTTCCTCGCTGGATGAGTCGGTAGAGTTCTCGGCTAGCACTCTGCTAGGCCCGAGTTCGAGTCTCCGACCGGCCAGTGAAGAATTAGAGGAATTTATTTCTGGTGATAGAAATTAATTTCTCAGTATGATGTGGTTCGGATTCCACAATAAGCTGTAGGTCCCGTTGCTAGATAACCAATTGGTTCTTAGCCACGTAAAATAAGTCTAATCCTTCGGGCCAGCCCTAGGAGAGCTGTTTATCAGCTCAGTAAGGTATACTTAACTTATAATAAACGTTATGTACTCAGTTTTCTTCCCAGTATTTAGATGGTTCATTTAGTGTGGAGAGCTATGTCTGGTGTGTCATGGGATAGCGAACTGGTACTATTTATTCTACACTGATGTAATAGAATGCCTGTAGAATAAGATGGTAAAATATGTAAATTTTTGTTGTAGTATTGCAGAGTTTGTTTTTCTTAGTATGAATGAGGAAGATCTTACCCGTAACAAATATATATTTGGGATGCATTAGCAAGTGGTGTAAGTTTTCAACACTGATAATGTTAGTCAGGCCCGTCGGAATATTCATTGAAAATTTTACTCTCGCACTGAGTGCCTGTGGCTTCTGGATAGTACAGTTATGCATGTCAGTGCTTGTGTCTCCTTAAATTGCCACGATACTTTTTTGCCTTAATTGATTTGATAAGTGTGTTTTTTATTCTACCCTTTAGTCATCTAAATGCAGAGATTGTTCCGGAGATTCCTTCATCTTTTTCTTTCACACACGATTTGTATTATTTTTGCAAGTTTGATGAAGTTGGTTCGTTAATCGGTAATAATAATAATGATAATAATAATAATAATAATAATAATAATAACAGACGCTTCAACAACCACAGTGGAAGGGTCAGGGCCGAGTCAGGTCGCCGGCGCCCGCCCGCCTAAGCGTTAGTATTTTTTTTTTTTTTTAGATGATGCAGTGACAGGGGAAGCGCGCTAAGCGCGAGTACTCTATATATGAGAGCGTAGGTTCGTATGTTAGGAAAAATACAAATTAGTTTGGAATTTGGTATGTTAGTAAAACATTGAAAGAAGTCACTTATTATAATAAAAGAGTTACTAGGTGGAAGAAAAATGAAACACATCTTTTTCATTACCCTTGCTGTTATATTTTAAAGACTATTTTCAGTAATATTTTCTCGTTCATTTTCTTTTCCAATTATGATATTTATACTTTTCAAAAACCTTCTTCCTGTATTTGAGTTTTAAGTGCCATATCATTTAAATAGCTTCTTTTATCTTCAACATTATGTCTCGTATTATGATACTTTTGGGATTTTGTAAACCGGAGTGGCCTGTCTGGACTAAAAGTCATTGGACACAGGGCAACGACATTTCTTTATGAATTTTTAATATAGCTACGGGTGAAATGGAGTGTCATTTAACGCATAGGCTCAAGATCCAGGAGATAATTTCTTGCTTAAGGGAAGAGATATGATTAATTCGGATATGGCGTGGACTTGAAAATACTATAAAAGAATTTTAAAACTATTACGGATAGAAAAAATTGTTAATGTCATCAAGCATATTATATTTAGAGCTTATTTAACTTGTGCAGAGATAATGAAAGAGTGAGAATGATAGGAGATTACGTGAAAGTCAGTAAAAATAGAAAGGCCACAAACGTAGCCGTAGTTTAGCAGAATTTTTTTTTAATTTCCGATTTAGATTTTTTTTCCCGATTTAAAATTCTGTATATTATATATATATATATATATATATATATATATATATATATATATATATATATATATATATATATATATATATATATATATATATATATATATATATATATATATATACATATATATATATGTGTGTGTATGTGCGTGCGTGTGTGTGTGTGTGTTGTGTATTTATCATGAATAATGATATCAAAGCATGCAAAAAGGATTTGATGTCCGTATATTTCTAAGAATTGTAAAGACATTTCTGTCGGATATTTTAGAAACATTGTTAAATAAGACTAATATATTTAAAACCTTTATTTGCATTCATTACCTACGAGAAAACGTTCCTCTTTTGAGTTTCGATCTTTCTTATTTCTTGTCTCATTATCGATATGGTTTTAATTTTCAAAATGTTGTTCAAGATTAGCTTATGTTAAGAGGCATTAGCTTGTTACAGAACCATTCTTCTGTTAAGTACCTTTATGGTAATACAACTGAAGTGTGACTTTCTTTTGAAATTATAATTTATACTCAAAATAGATAGAATGCTAGGCCACGAATCTCCTGTATTAGATCATATTACTTTTAGTTGCCTATAAATTAAAGTGCATTTCGTTTATATCAGACTGTTTCGTTTTTTCCCAAGTAAATAAATTTTTTACATTGCTTGTAAGAATAATTGTGCCATTTGTGTTTCTTATGTCAAAAGAATTTCTCAGTTTTCTGAAAATTAAAACACTTCGGCTCTCGTAAGTTTGGGTGGAGTTTTATGTTCCTTAAGTTTAGCTTTTCGCAAGTGATGGTAATAAATTGCATATTAAATGCTGATCGACTGACTGTTTCCCCATTGCTACGAATATTTAATAAACGAAATTTTCCATTACTCAAAATTTGAATCAGGATATATTGGTTATATTCTAGTATTTAAAGTGCGTATGCTTTCATGTGATTTTAATGCCTGAAACGTTCCCTCACTGCTGTTTAGGTTGAAATGATTTCATCCTGTGTTTTTAGAGGAAGTAAGGGGCATACAGGTGTGTAGTAAACGAGGAGGACGGCTATTGCAGAGACAAAGTCATTCGGTACTTTCATGACTAAAAACCCCTAGGCGAAATACTAGGAGAGACAGAACAAGAGCGACCAATGTTAAAAGCTTGAGTTCTTGTGAAGTACACAGAACATTGCTTTTGTAGAGAACAGATTTTCCTATGGTTTTATAGAGCAGATTGCTTTTTGTATGAGAAGGGTCCTCAGTAATCCCCACTGAACACCAGGATTTTGCAAGTACTGTATATATGTACTTCCTGTAGTGCAGCAGGTAAGTAGAAAAATACTTCACTTTGTGATACAAGCATGAAATTTGAAACGTGCTCATTTTAACCCCTCTTTTGAAAAATCTGGGTGCCCATGCAGAATTTCTGTATGGCTGCCACTTTTCAAGATGGCCGATAGTTGTTTTGATTTTTGACACTTTGAGTGAATCATTGTTGAAATAAATACATCAGTCATTATTCAGGTAATGTCTTTCTGGGTAGAAGAGTTAATTGAAGATGTCACCAGAGCTCCTACTAGTATATTTACCATTGTTGTAAAGATAGCATATAAAATGGCCGTCATGAAACACTTTGCTTGATAACTCTGCAACTAAGAAAGATAGAGACATGAAATTTTTATCTATGCCTGCATTTATGAGACCAGAGAATCTGTTTTTAGCATTTTTATTGGGGTATTATCAATATTACATTTTGGAAAGCTACCCCATAATGCTACTGAAAAGTATACAAGCACAAGACTGTAACGGAGTATGATAACAAAGTATCTTATCTATGTTCGAGCACTGTCTCAGTGTTTTTTTAAGCCTGAAATGAACGCAATACATTTTACCTTTGCTTGGTGACGCTGCCTAAAATGTGTATAACCAAAACAAAAGCATAAAAACATGACCAGAGGCACTTGAGCCCCATGTTAAAACCTTGAAAAACGGCAGCCATTTTGGAATTTTGAGTGGACACCCCGTAATTTTCAAAAGGTGGCCTATAAAGAAGATATGTACCAGATTTCATGCCTGTATGCTTAACTGAAGTATTTAAATGAAAAAATTATTTTATCTGCTGCACTACTACGTCCTCCCTACCGCTGGTTTTCCGATCAGCGAAGTTGATTAGAGATGGGTTCAGTCAGGAGTTGGTACAAGATCTATGAACATCAGTGGGTAGGGTGTAGGGCTAGCAATCTCATCCTTTTGCTAAAAACCTAAAGGGTAACGCTTTCCAGCAGAACTGTGTCTACGAGGGAAAATTGTGTGGTAAATATTTATAGATATCTCTGGCACGGACCTAGCAACTTCACCCACAAAGGCCTGTGCATCATTAGCGACGTTTTTCTTTTGTTGTTATCATGCCTGGTTAAGATAATGGTAGAAGTTCTTAATGACTGATACTTAATGCATCCCCATGAAGTAGATGTCCTCTCTCTCTCTCTCTCTCTCTCTCTCTCTCTCTCTCCGTGGCGAAGCAGTAAGGGCGCTCATTTTGCAAACTGAGTAACCAGTTTTAGATTCTCGAACCGGGCAAGGAGTAACAGACGGGCGCGTTCCTCAAAATCCAGTATGTCTCCGTTGACCTAATCAGTGAACTAGGCTATTAGCTGTTAGTCAGCTGTTATGAGTCGCATCTAAGGTAGAGCGAGAGAGAAGACTGAGAAAGGAAGCAATGAAAACATTAGACGTCAAAATGAATACCATCTAAATTGGAGGTCATCGCTACCATCGGTGGCGAAACCATTCATAAGATACTCTTTAGATTATTTCTCCATTAACCCCATTTTTTCAGCTCGTACTTGAACAGATAACAGAAGTCTTATCTGAGCATAAGGCCAAAAATGTTCTCAGGGGAGGCTTGGCGAAGCAATCGTGTGCTTTTTCAAGGTGGTAAGATACCTAAGATAGTGGTAACTGAAACCGTTTCTATTTAATGAGCATGCAGATATTGTGCATCAGCGTAGTTCAGATAATGATAATATTTATGATACTTAAGCATTTTCATTGCTTAAAAATTAAAAAATAACCTCATGTTGGTTTTTAAAAAAGTCGTGTCATTAGAAGCATCGTTGCGCATTTACTGCAGTTATGTTCATTACTCTTATTATTTTTATTATGATTTTTGTTACCTGTTATTCCGTATTTTTTCCAAGACACTAATGTATTTTCTAACTAGTAGTGCTTTCCAGTGTTTTTGTTTTTTTTATCCAAGAATAATTTTCCGTTTATTTTTTATGGTGTGTGTCTGCTCACCTTGACATTATTCAGCATGCATTTTTTCTTAATTTTCTTCCCAAATTGTCAGTCCTGCTTATGGCGAAGATAAATCTCATGAGATTATGCGTTCAGTTCGTATT
>NC_089743.1:12473697-12481197 GCF_040412425.1 Macrobrachium rosenbergii | reverse complement strand
GCGAACGAATTCTTTTTAGTTAGTTATGTATGGATGTTTCTTAGTGGATGCTCTCTCGTACAAAATAATCCCTACCCCCGGACGACTGGGCCCATTCAGCATTTTATTCTTTCGCAGGCAATCCTTACTAGGAGAAGGCTTTTCTATTTCTGTCTGTTTATACACACAAACACATATATATATATACAAACACATATATATATATATACAGTATATATATATATATATATATATATATATATATATATATATATATATATATATATATATATATATATATATATATATATATATATATATATATATATATATATATATATATATATATATATATATATATGATCATACACACACATCTATACAATGTTCTCTAGGTCTATTTTGCCTCCTCCCTCCTACTAATTCCGGATTATACCATATATTCACCTTCGTATCGTCCTCCATTCTTCATCCATGATCAAAACCAAACCACATCAAAACACTCTAGCCCTTGTCTTAACCTGGGTTAACCTTTTGACACATCCTTCATGTATCGCCACATCTTTTTACCCTTTCAGTTGTTTTTGTGTCACATCTGTTTAAAAAAACTTTGTAAGATTGTTAAAAAGGATTAACTAAGGTTAAGTCATGGATTGGAGTATTTTGATATGGTATGATCGAGGGGTAGGAACGAAGGATGATACGAAGGTGTATAGAGTGTATAATTTGGAATCAGCAGGTGGGAGGAGGCAAGGTGGACATAGAAAGCATCTGACCCTAGAAAGTACTGGACAGATGATGTGAAAATTATATTTGAAATGGAAAGACTTGCTATCCATGAAAAGTGATTGTGTGTCCAAGATTGATGTCATTATCAGAGTGTGTGTGTGTATGAGAGGATTCGACACAATGCTGATGAGCCTTTGCTGTAGGTATATGAAGCGGCTAATTTTTGTGATGTTTTAGGTTTACGGGATTTGTTTATGATTCAGCAAAAAAGTATGAATATGGTTGTAATCGTTGTGATAATTGTTTGGAATATATATATATGTATATGTATATATATGTAATATATATATATATATATATATATATATATATATATAGAACAATACATATACAGTATATATATATAGGTATGTATGTGTGTGTATTCCAGCATAACTGAAATGCATAGGACACCAAAGGGGGTGGGGCTGGGAAGGGCTTCCCTGAAACGGGGCTGGTTCTGCCCTTAGACTTAGTACCTAAATAAACTCTAATTTAAGACAGACATCAATGGCACCAAAAGGGGTGGGGGTGGGAAGGGGTTGCAAGTAAAAATAACTGAAAAAGACAGATAGTGTGACTAATACATAGTTTTCGTGGTCGCTGAGATGAGTGGTGACACTCCCGATGCCCTTCAAGTTGAAGTTCAGCCCTGATAGGAATGGAGGGGGGGGTGAGAAAGGGTGAAATATAAAATGTAAAAAATGTTGGGCAATGTAATTAAAGCAACTATCTTGATAGGAGAGAGAGAGAGAGAGAGAGAGAGAGAGAGAGAGAGAGAGAGAGAGAGAGAGAGAGAGAGAGAGAGAGAGTGGAAGTTATGGAGAGTAGAGGGGGTGTTAGTGAGGAGACAGAGAGAGAGACAGAGGGAGTTTATCAGTTGTCATTCAGAGTTTTCCTGGGCTGCACTGGGTTGGTCAGCTAGTGTATATATATATATATATATATATATATATATATATATATATATATATATATATATATATATATATATATATACTGTACATACATACTGTACATATATTCCAGATGAATATAACTGGACAGTTTTTGGCAAATAGGCGTATTCGTGAATTATTAATTGCATTCGACGGCTTGTTGAATGAAAGATCATGTTGCATTAGTTAGCATTTTAGCTGTAATGCGGTTGACTGTTGTAGACGTGACCCATTTGACTAATTTGTGGATTAAACATTATTTCCCTTTTACAGACTTTTTCTAAATGAAGAACTTGTTAATGTAAGGAGTTCATTCCTAAATATAAAGTTACCACTGGATTAAGAAGTTCAAACGTAATTCTGATTGTTTTACTATTAAACTCATGTCATTAGATACAAGTGTTTTGACCTTGCAACTGTAATATATTCAGTAAGCACAAATTGATTCACCTTGGAAATATATTCAGTTTGATGTATGGAATTCTGTTTACAAATAAATTGAAGCATAATCCACGAGCTCCTAAGTTTAAGTCTCTTGGATTCCAAAATCCAGGTCAGAGCATGAGAACAGCCGTGTTCGATTTCCACCGTAGGATCTTTCTATCTGATGCCAAACTGTTATCATAAGAGCAGAAATTGACGTATGAGATGCAGATAGGATAGCAGCGCATAGTTAAAATCCTTTAAGACCGAGAAAGTTGTATTACATGTTATATAAAATTCCATGGCGATGATTCAAATTACAGGATGTGATTTTTATTGCCGAGCAAAGTTATTTTCTAAAAAAGTATTTTACCGATGTGTTTTTTTTTTTAACAGGACAAGCGTACGTTCGTGCATGGGTGAATTATCCATTTTTTCACTAGAACACCACTTTTCTCAGCGGATGAGGCAATAATAATAATATAGGGTCGTCTTGACCTTATCTTGTCAAGGTATTGTGCCCCTTACCGGATGGGGAGGGCAAAGTTTTGAAGTGCTAATTTATGGGATTTGATGTACTGTTTCTTCCGGGGAACGATGGCCATATGAGGATACTTGTTAACAGTAGAATACTTTATAATCTTGTTAACTGTGAGCGAAATTTTTATTTTATGGGTGGGAAGAGCATAAAATAGAAAACCATTCTAAACTTTAATAATTATTATAATCAGAAAACATTTCAGGATACATGAAGTAAATTTGGTATTTTTTTTATTAGATATTATTCCCTAAAAAATCGCCACATAGGCATTGGCAGTTTTCCGTAAAGCGTTATTCTGCAGCAATGTTTAAAGTATGGGAAATATAGAAATCTACTAGTACAGGTACATTAACAATCAATTGCAGACATTTTTTTTACAGTAATCTAATCAAGAGTTTCTTTTAGGTCATAGCGTAATTTTTTCCTTGTTTGCGATGATGAAGAGGGAAGCCTGATATAATGACACAGGGGGCACTTTGGAAATCGTGTCTGCCAATTATAGTCTTCTTGTGTTGCCGTGTGAAAGTCTAAGAAGTTGTCGAGGTTTTCAGTTTGTGGATAAAAACAAATCAGAGGTGCTTTTTATCGCCTGTCAAATATTCATGATAATATCTCTTGGAACAGATGAAAATCCTTTAGCTCCAGTGCACTGGAACTTCTGTGGAGTTACATCAAAAAGATTGGGAAGGCAATCCATGTGTCATATTTTGTAAGGGCCGCGATAATTTTTCTAGCTCTTTGGAGAAACAAGTTGACTGGCATTAGAATCTTGTATTTGAAATGTTAAAAAACTTTATATTTTATAATTGCAAAATAGTACAAATTATTCAAAGTAGAAGCCTTGAGAAGAATAGAATGCGCATATTTTGAGCGAACTGTGGGAAGCACATTAATGAAAATAGTATTGAATAATACCACTGGCCATGCATAGACACGGGTTGCTAACCTCTTCTTCAGCTAAAGGGAAAGTTCATTAGCCGAAAACAGTAATAACTTCTGTCTCAGAATAAATCCGCTCAGCGTTTACTTAGAATGAAAGTGTGTGAAAAGACAAAGTAGACACAAGCCTTAAGTGGTGAACATTAGGATGCCTTTGTAATGGAGATTTTATCAAAAATTTTGTCAACCCCCCCACACACACACACACTTATTTAGGTTCTCATGCACACATTATATATATATATATATAGTGTGTGTGTGCGTGTGTATGTATGTATGTATGTGTGTATTAGAGTGAATTTGAAAGGTGAAAATGATTGTGAATTAGAAATATGACAGTTGTAAGTGGACAAACTGAATTTTGTATAGCCTACAATGAGAAAATGAAAATAACCTTTACCTGCTATACCTAAGAAATAAAGATGAAAAATTGCCGATAGAGGTTGGGTCAGAGACGGTCGGTATCTACGGTTGAGTTTGACCCTTGAAAGAAACAGCAGGGTTCCTGCTGTCCACGGCGTCTCTCCAGCCCCCGCCCCCACTTCCACCACCCCTCATCCTGCCTCCCATCCACCTCCTCTGCTTCCCCTGGAGACAGTAGTAATTATCGTGATGGATCCTCCGATTTGACGAAACTGCTGCTGGCCTAAGAGAACCTTGCTGTTTTTTATTCTCTCTCTCTCTCTCTCTCTCTCTCTCTCTCTCTCTCTCTCTCTCTCTCTCTCTCTCTCTCTCAATGCCTCGAAAGTCTCCAAATGATGGTCATCCCACTGCGACATGTTGATGATCTTCATAACAGGCCCCGTAAAGGCTTGTGGTGTTGGTATTAATGAGATACCTGGCCAGAATGTATGGTTATGCTCTCTCTCTCTCTCTCTCTCTCTCTCTCTCTCTCTCTCTCTCTCTCTCTCTCTCTCTCTCTCTTGGATGAAGTAGTTGGTGATGGAAATGTAAATAAAGGAGAGTGATCCTGTGTAATATTTAACAAAGGGTAGACAAAGTCTGATATTTGTCTCGTTCCTGTCACGCTGGATGCTTATTGTATGGGCCGGATCAGGATCCCGGGCAGGAGGCTTGGGAAGTCCGTCTGGTCAGGATGCCTCGTATAATGTAGAAGCGTGCGTGGAATGGGGCTAACTTGGGTCCTATGGGGGTCGGTGATGATGAAGAACACAGAATCTTTTTGTCTCCTGTACACCTTTATGTGATACATAAATTGTAATTTTTTGATGAACCTACAAACCCATTTTTATGTAAATGAATTTTTGTTTCAGTATGGCCCTCTCCCCCCACCCCACGCCACCCACACACTTTGCCAGTGAGATCTACCACAATTTTTCCTTTGTGCTTTGTCTTTGCATAACGAGCAGTTTGCTTCACGCGTGAAGCAAACTTTTTTATGAAGTATATAACTATTCAGTATGCTATATATAATATAAAGGGTCTACGATGACCAAATATTACAAAACATAAATTTAAATTATAATTTTATTTTAGAGTGCGAGATATAGCGAATTAGTCGATTTAGGTAACAAAAAGCTGTTTCATACACCTGCCAATGATCTACAACAGAAGCAGACCAACCCCTATTACGCTTAATATTCATTCAGTTCTCATAGCGTTTCATCGCCTGAATTGATTTTTGTGGTATTTTGCTTAATAGTGCAATATTTACAACTTAGCTCGTTTCTCGGGATACCCCCGGATTCCAGTGAAATTATGGTTTTACTAAATATAAATGATGCGTATGTGCATTGTGAACTCTTCATAATTGCATTCATTCATTATTACATTCACTCATTATCTTAAGGGGATAAGAACTTATGTAAGGAAGGCAACATACATAGAAATTGGATATCTCCGACACGAGGCTCAAAGAAACATCGTGAGTGCGTATCCGAATGGTTAACTGTACAAGTTCTCAGTTGTTACTGGGTTTGTTCATGAAGATGAAATTTTGCTCTTCGTGCAGATTTCACTGAAAAATAGCATTTACCGTAGGTGATAAGATTATTGCTGTCAATCACCTAATACTACATTAGCGTAGCTATTTCATGTGCAACTGTTTGTCAAATACAGCATTATTCTTGACTTAATTTTTTTCTTATTGAAGTGTGTCTGTGCTATTTTTTCGTATTCCGTGGAAACGTACAATTCCAGTTTCGCAAATTGTTGCCAAAGTCGCATCGGGAAGCTGACATTTATTATTACTGACACGGCCACTTAAGAGAATTGATATCAAAACATTACCATGACAGTGGATAAACATTGTTCATTTATAAGAGTGACACAGTTTGACGTGCACTCTACATTTTGTTTCCTTTCCATTTAACTTTTCGCCTTTCCCAGTTGACTTTTCGTGTATTTGTTTGTCTGTTAAGATTGGTTTGCCAGATTTACAGCTTTTGGATAATGTTACAGAAGAATATGTTTTTTCCTGATAATAATAATAATAATAATAATAATAATAATAATAATAATATAGTTTCAGTTGTACTTTAGTTTACAGTTGTCTTTTATGTTGTTATACCATTATTCTTTTACTGTTGTTTATCCTAAATACGCATCGATGTAATGCTTTGCCAAATTCGGAGGTGTTCAGTTCAAAGCTTCATCAGGTAGTTGTACATTTTCAGAGACATGGATATGTTATCCACAGAGGACACATATTCTGTATGTACATTCATGTGCGTATGTATGTGTGTGTGTCTGTGTCTGTCTGTCTGTCTGTTCAAGTCCTGTGATGTGAAAAGGCCTCTTCAAGTGATGAATGGGTAACGGAAGAGTTGGATGATTATCCCTTCTCTGGTACGTTTGGCTTCATTTTCCTGTACTTTTCTTGCAAAAGGTCTTTGATTAGCTTCAAGGTCAAAGGGATGTCCCCTTCTACTTGGTTCTCTCAGTTTAAAGAAGTTCTTTTTTTTTTTGTGCAGGAAAACTGTAATTTCCTAATGCATATGACATCAAGCGAGGAGAGACGTTCGTTGATTGATACGATGTGATAAGAAGTGGGCATAAAAGCACAGTGCGTGATTGTTAATGGACTTGATGTCAAGCACAAGAAAAATGGTAATTGCCTAATGGACGGGATCTCCAGAGAGGGGAAAAAAAGGGCCCACAGGTTTTAGGGCAGAGAAGAAACGCACTTCTTGCATGCCCCATCTCAACAACCACATTGCTTCTTTCAGAGTTTTTTCGGTACTTCTTGCTCGAGAATATCTTAGTCTTCCTAACTCCAGTGGAGCTGATTCATCTGCCTCTTTCTGCTTAGCTTCAATGAGCCTGATCTATCTTCGTTCTATCAAGTGGCAGTTAGCCAAAACCATCCCCAGTTTCTCCATTAAGCTCTGATTTCGATAAACATCAAATTGCGGATCCCTCTCGAGTTTATCAGAAGTTCTCGAAATGCACCGAGAGTGAACTGAAGAGGGATAATGCGTTTTAAAAGCTGCGGTTATTTTGCTGTCAGGAACCATTGGCAATTTAGTTGTTGCTCGGGAGGTTGTCCGGTCCTTTCTATATGCAAAAATCAGCTCGTCTGTAATTGGCGCTCTTGGGCGAGTCTCCTATTTCAACATCTGTTGGCAGTCGTTGATTATGCTTCTGGTTTTTATTATTGTTAGGTAGCTTTCTCCCCATTCTCCTGTGTTCATTTGTTTCTAACATTCCGTCATTCAAAAAGCAAGTGTTTCGCTTTCTTTGTGTAAGGCTTCACGTTTTCCTATACACTTTTTCTTTTTTGTTACCATGAACTTGTGGCAGGTAACAACATTTAAATTAACCATGCCATGGGCTTTCGTTTTATTTATTACTTATTTTTGAAAGATGGCTAAAAGGTCGGGACATTTTTATTCAAAATAAATTAGCAATGTCTGTTGGGATGTCCATCTGTAACGAAGTATGGTTTTTTTT
>NC_089743.1:12448697-12463697 GCF_040412425.1 Macrobrachium rosenbergii | reverse complement strand
GAAAATTGTAAAAACATGAAGTATAAAAATTTGAACCAACACCAGTATACGTTTGCTTCCGGATGACAGAAGTGGAGAAGTGCTGGTTGGATCTGGTGATGAACACAACCAGGAAAGGAAGGCTCTCGTTGTTTTCATGTTCTGTGGTAAATGTAATACTACTCTTGAGATTCAGAGCCTTTGTCCCGGTGTTTTTCGGGAATAACTTTTTTTTCCTCTGCATTTGACAAAGATGTTACTTAGCCATAGTATACTTTACATCCCTACCTAATTTTCGGCAGCATTCTTCGTTACTTATATTAGAAAAAAAAAGTATATTCATAAGAGTAAAATAAAGCAGCCGAAGCCAGTGGCGAAACACACAAATGTATGGGTTCAAAGTTATACGTGACCTAAACATATGACGTCCCGACTCCTCCCACAAGGTGATGACGACAAACAGCTGTCGCTGAAATTCTGAATGAATATTCGTACCTTGTCAAGGCTTCAAGAATGGCGGCTATGATAAGTCATTGTCCCCGTGGTTGCAGGACAGCTTTTGTGATTCGACTTGCACAGTTGTTTAGGAGTGAGGAGGCCCGTGGCAAACCCTACGTAAGCTTGAACAGATAAATGAATAACAGGGCCCTTTTTTGGGTAAGGAGTACACCCGGACATCCAAGGCTACCAAGTTTTCGTCATTTGTTCACTTCCATAAGGTGCAGAAAGATCATTATATATGCTCTATAAAGCAATAGTTGTTGATTTCTTAGTAAAATATAACTTGCGGAACAATATTAAAACCTGCTTTGCCAAAAAAAATAAAAAAGAAATGTCATGGGTTATAATACATCACTGAATGACCTCTATAGGTCCCAGTGCTTTGGCTTAGCCCGAACTCCATAATCCACCCATTGATTATAATGTCAAGTTTCCTCATACGTAATTATGTTAAATAAAGGATCCATGTAAGGGCATGTCATTTTATATGATCGCTCCTGTCCTCTTAGTGACAGAGTACAACAATGGCTGAATCGCAACATTATAATGAAAGTTGTTTTCATATTCCACAGAACATTACCGGCATGGTAGTTCGATTGTTGGTAGGCTTTTAAATACCAAGATTGTTTGCACACTAAAAAGTATAAGTATACTCGGTCCTTCAATTTGCTCACTTGAATGATTCTTAATTGAAAGTGATGAATTGGCAGATCATCCAATTACGACTGTTTGTCTCTAAGATTAGACGAAGTCATTCTGGACTCATAAAACCTGATAATAATAAGCGAATGAAAATATCAACAGTAATTAGCTGCTCGTACATTATGCAGCAAAAGTCAAGAAACCATTTATTTTTCCCCTTTTTCGGACACCAAGCGTACAATAAAGTGAATCCACCCAACTGTCTATTTATTACAATGATCGTCACTGTCATATTAGGAAAAATATCAAAGGAGTTAGGACGAATGCCAAAATTTTCTTCACTTTGTTAAGTGATTTTTAATTATATAATTTTTCAGTGGAGAAATAGTGATAGAAAGTAATTTCTCGGATTACTTGTGGAAACCCTTTTCTTCAAGGGTTCTAGCTCTCGACCTCATGGCGTAAATCCTATATACTACTACTACTACTACTACTACTACTACTACTACTACTACTAAGTGTACTACTACAAAGTGTAAACAAGGAGTATTGGTTGTATTTCATTGTCGCCAGAGGTTGAGACTTTTTCACGAATAGCCAATTATCCATCGAGGAGGAGGCAAGTTAATGACGTCATAAGTTACGTCATTATATCTTCGAAAGACACTCCTCTGAGTTTACTGGCGATGTCTACAAGAAGTCGGTGTTACTCTTATAATTACCAGAATTATGCAACTTTCGTAATACAGAATACAGTCAAAAATTAGGTAGGGATGTAAGATATCCTGTGACAAAGTGTCATCTTTGTCAGGTACGTTGATAAAATTTTATTCCGGAAAAACACTGGGACACCGGCTGTGAATCTAATTAGGTTTGAGATTGTTAGCGAATTTTAAAAATTGTTCAGCAGCACCTTTACTTTGAAAAAGTAGAAGGGTATCATTAACATACCGTTTATAACATAAGGGGCGAAAAGAGGATGAACAGTGGCTTAAAAGCATTTCCTCCAAATGACATAAAAACATTTGCCAGAACTGGACCCAACGGAGATCCCGTGGGAACACCATCGATCTGCTTATAATGCTTTCCATAGAATACAAAGTCAGTGTCCAGCACAGCCAAATTTAAAAGTTTTTCAAAGTCCTCTCTATCAAAACCGTGATAGATAAAACCTGGCTGTCTAAAAATCTTACCTAAAATAATTTTTATCGTTGCCTGCGGCGGTACATTAGTAAAAAGCGAGACAACATCAAGACTCACCATATACAGATCGAGGTCCTGAGTAACAATATCTTTGGGAAACAGTGGAGTTAGACAGGTTATGCTCATTTTCTGAAAACGGTAATAATAGTGGTACCAAAAATTTTGCTAGCTCATAAGAGGCCAAAATAGGCTTTAGTGGAATTCCTTCCTTATGCACTTTCGGCAAACCATATAAAACTTTATAAGACGAGTTAGTTGCGTACAGACCTATGTATGTTCGCTGATTTTATTTGTGTCCTTAAGTGATTTCAGAAACCTATTGATTCTGTCTTCAACTTTAACGATTGGTTGAAAGCTAGGAGAACTAATGCCAAGCTTAATAATATTGTTACGTTATTGCAAAGAGCCATTTCTCTCTCTTCAGACTGGCTCTCTTTTCATAATGAGGTTGAGTTCCTTAGAAAATATTTTCAGAATAACTGCTACCCCAAACTTTTATTTGAGAAATATCTAAAAAAATTCTTGAATAATAAATTTCAGCCAAAAATTCCTGCACCTAAAGTACCTAAACTTGATTTTTATGTTAATTTGCCTTTTACGAATGGTGGAAATTTTTAACTACATTAAGGATGAAAAACTTTTAACTTCAACAAGGTATATTTTAAAGAAATACTTTAACTGCCTTAACCCCAAAGTCGTTGTTAGGAATCCAAGAACAATTGGATCTCTTTTTAGATTTCAAGACACTGTACCCAACCTTATGCGTTCTTTGGTGGTTTTTAAGTATACTTGCCCGAGACGTAATCTCGGGACTTACGTCGGATACACCAAAAGAATGCTGAAAAGTGCGAGTCGATTCTCATCGTGGCGTTAGCCATAGAACAGGGTGTACTTTGAGTAAGAAGGAGTTTTCTAACATAAGGGAACATTCTAAATAATGTAAGTCTTTTATATCCTATGACGATTTTGAAATTTTAGAGCAAGCTGCTGATGAAACCTCTCTCCACATCCTCGAGTCGTTAACCATCAAACAACTGGTTCCATCTTTGAATAGTCGGTCTTCTTCGGCCCCGCTGTTTAGAGCTTAAGATGTTTCTTCGTCCTTTTGGTGCCCTTCTTGGTCACTCAGTTTTCTTTTCGTGAGGCGTTGGGTTGGTTTTACTTTTATGTTTGGGATCTAATATCTATATATTTTAACATTATTAATTTTACTGAGTCTTATTTATTGATTTTAATTGTTGTTACTTTTGTATTTTAGCCCTGATGATGAAGCCAGGCTTTGAAACGTTGGCTGGAAATAAAATTGAAATATGTATTACCTTCTTTTTGGTCCTCCTGTTTGTTCTACTTGCTAGAAGTCAGCACTTTCACGATTATATATATATATATATATATATATATATATATATATATATATATATATATATATATATATATATATATATACATATATATATATATATATATATATATATATATATATACATATATATATATATATATATATATAATTATCATATATATATATATTATATATATATATATGAGTATAAATATAATTAAACTCGTGGAAAACCAAAACTTACAGTATCTCTCTTGCCATATCTTCGGAAGTATTTTCTGTACGTGTACGCATAAGCGACTGTGAACATGTGTGAATGAATGTATGTGTCGTTTTTGCATAATACGGAATTTATCACTCGCAAAGTCTGTTTATGCTGATGAGCAGTACATGCGGAAAAGACTGATGTTAGCGTGGGCTCTTCGTTCTCTCTTTCTTGGTGGTCGATAGGGAGATGAATTACCCATCAACATTTGATTATCCTGTCGTGCCTGTTGGAATGTGGCTGTCCATTTGTATGTGTGTATGAGTATGTATGACTCTGATATGTCCTGGTCTCCTCTAATATGATGAACAATAGAATATTATGCGATGTACTGTCCAGAGGTGAAAGATTCATTTGGCTGGAATTTATGGATTGCTTTTGCGATTTCAAACTTCGCGTAGTTGTTGTTGATTTTGTTATATATTCATCATCGTTATCACTTCCAAAATCGTCATCGTCATTTTCGTAGGTTTTTTTAGGGATTCGTAGAGTAGAGTTTTTAATTATCTGCTCAAATTTTGCACCAAAAATGGTATCCATGGGTTGCGTGGATTTATCTGTTCTCCATTTTCGATTATTACTTGTAATTCTTCAGCCTATTTGAGAATTTCATCTGGTATGAAACAGTACTTAACACCAAGAGTATTGATGACTCTTCATGCCTCTCTCTTTCTACTAATAAGCTTTGGAAATCACTTTCGGTTTTTGTTTTTCTTGGTCTCATATTATCCTTCTTCCTTCTAAGAGGGCGGTATATCAGTTCCCACGTGATTAAGTCCCACCTTGGGCTTTAATTGAACACAAATACACGTGAACATGCACACACGCACAAATTATATATATATATATATATATATATATATATATATATATATATATATATATATATATATATATATATATATATATATATATATATATATATATACATACACACACACACACACACACACACACACACACACATAGCCTTTGTCATGGGTTCGTTGATATATTTTTTCCTTCACGTGGTTATTTTTTGTTTCATCGATTTTGGCATTTAGTTTGTTATTCTTTTTCTTTACTGTGATATCTGCAATTTTATTTTCCACGTTTTATATCCAGTATTTGTTTAACGTTTTTTACCCCTCAGTTTAACTATTTGCGTTCTATCTTTTTTTTTTTTTACTCAAGAGTTCTTATTTCTCACCCTCATGTAATTCCAATGTTAACTTTCATCCTTTTATTTAATTAGGCATTGTTTCCTGTGCCTTGCGTTTATTTATTAGGAATTATTTCCCTTGTCTAATATCACATTCCTGTGTAAGACCACAGATTTTCCATTTCCTTATTTTTTCCATTTTCCCCGTTATAGATTGTGCTGTACAGTTTCTCATTCTGGTCGTATACATGCTGTTATAACGGATTACTCTGCCTCCCGGGAGAGAACAGAATCGAGGCATCAGACTGCACATTTCAATGGAATTTATTTCGCTCGTTGGGAAATGTGCGTTTGGTAACGGGGGAGTATATATATATATATATATATATATATATATATATATATATATATATATATATATATATATATATATATATGTATATATTTATTTGTATATATGTATATATATTTATTTGTATGTATATGTATATATATATATATATATATATATATATATATATATATATATATATATATATATATATATATATATATATATATATATATATATATTTGCATCCTGTAGATCTTATTGGTTAGTTTTCTTTTAAAAATTTGCAGGAACCGATGCTATTTACAGTTTTGTTATGTTTGTCGATTGCCTCTTTTCCTTCTTTAGTTGATCTTTTTTAATGTTCGTTTTTGTTACTTTCGCGTGTGATATGTTATGGTATGTAGAAAAAAATACACTCTTCATTATACGTTGTTTGAAGTCGTCTTCTGTGTGTGATAAGGTAAGTAATATTACTGTGTTCGAAATTTTATAGCTGTGGCCATTTTTTTCAATTTGAAATTGCGATTCTATTTCAGGTAACTTCCGCTGTTCTGTCTGATTCGGTTTATGGTAATGTGAGCAGCATCCATGAATTTCCTGCAGTTCAATAGGTCTTTTTTATTTTTCTTTGCATAATGGCCGGTGTTACAATTTTCTCTGCCATTTTATTTATTGATTTTATCATTGTAAAATAATCTATAAATATGATGAAAATAGCGATGACATTTTTTCCTCTTGAGTCAAGGTAAATGATATGTATTTTAGTGAACATCACTTGCAAAATTAGAATGCGTTTGATCGGCTGATTAATTGACGTCATATTGTTTCCGTTGGGATCACCATATTTAATGTTACATGAGGAGGGAAGTTCTTGACCAGAAGCTTCTGTCAGTGCCTTGGCCACTTCATGCACACCTAGAGCTTCGCGTTCGTACAGAAACTGCGAAGATCACCAACTCCAGGTTGGCACAGTTCCATGAGCATAACCTATAACATAAGGAACCCACTTCGGAAGAGTAGTTCATAAATAGTCTTCTGGCTTTCATTTTCTTTATCACCATTTTTTCCCCTCTTAAAGACAATATGAATTTGGTTGCTCCCGCCCGGTGGTTATTTCTCCAGTGAAAATAGCAAGAGGGGTTTAGCACTTTTACTAGGTAGGGGGTTTATTCATTACAGGTTGAATTTTGGTTTGATGTCTTGTTTCTTAAATCAGTCAAGGAAATGAAGTACCTGTTATTGTTATTATTACTGTTGCTTAACCTGATTTGTCTTCCATATTTTGTAAAAAAAAAAAAAAAAAAAAAAAGGACCTTGCCTAAATTTACTATCTAACTTCTTACAGCCTGCGTCACTGGAAGGTTTCTCAAACACGAAGGAGTTGTTTTCAGGGCCTTGGAAGGTAGTGAAGCCAATTGCATACAAAGCAGATATCATGAAGACTTTATTAGGAAATTTAAGTAACTAATGAGTACCTGTTATTCGTGTAGAGTACTTAATGATTCGATACTGGAGGACTTTTATTCCTTTGAGAATAGAAATATCCAATAGTAAGTCATGCTCTCTCTCTCTCTCTCTCTCTCTCTCTCTCTCTCTCTCTCTCTCTCTCTCTCTCTCTCTCTCTCTCTGTGTGTGTGTGTGTGTAAAACTCTCTATTCGTAAGCATTTTTTATATGCATTTTCACTGTATAAGATATTAATTTTATGTAAGCACTAATTGCATTCTTGGTGCTTATTTATTTAGTGTTCTGACTGATGCCGATTATAATTGAGATTGCAAATTTAAAATTGGTGTATGATTTCATGTTCCCTGACTATATTTAATGAAAATTATGTGAATATAGGCTACGCTGACAAGTCCCTTCGGACACCTGTCGCTAGTTATAGAAGTGACATGTGTTCCCCATAGACTTGCAAATTCTGTGTTCCCGTCCATACACGGCATGACAAGTGCCAGCTGACAGGACAGTATCCGTCATTACCTGCATTATGTAAATCAAGCCGGTGACGCAGAATGCGGTGTTTCGATGGATTGGCCGCTATCAAGTAAGGCCTGGCTCTCCCTTATCGAAGCTAAATGATTTGAGGGGTCGAAATGCCAGTGCCATAATCGGTTTTTATTTTGGAATTCGTTTTTCCGATCAAACTTTTTTTTTTTATCATAAAGTTGTTGCCCTTCAGACAAGTAGTTCCAGAGAAAACCAAAGTAACCACCACTTCCTTGTTTACCCTTTAAATGCTAAATCAGGAAGAACCATTTATGGAGAAAACTCGACAGCATCATACGCCTCCTCTCTGGTGAGCCGACTTCTCTCAGCCCCCTTACATATGCCACAAAACCATCTTCTTTTATCTCAGCTTTCCTAACCCTTCCAATCCTTCTTTATACAAAACAGTCATCTTTGAAGGTCCTATGTTTTTTGTTTCACTAATATTCAACATAAACTCATCTTTTTCATGAAGGAGATTGGGCACAATCTAAGTGTTGCTTCCATAGACAGTGTTCCTTTTCAAACCCCATTGAACCAGTCTTATGCTTCCTTACTTCGCCAGTATTGTGCCACGTCTTTTCTTACGCTACCATTTGTTCCAATTTCCCTCAAATACATGCACGTATCAGCCGTTTTTATTCTATTTTGAATTATACAGGAATTAATACTTCATTTACTGGGCTTAAGGCCGACACAGAGTCCTTGTCATTGACTTCACCAAAGAAATTTCCTGGAAACAATGTTAATTACTTGTAAAAAGGGGCGAAATTTAGATATTAGCCCTGGTCTGTTTTCTTTCGACCCTCAATTATCGTGTTTTCTTGAATCCGACTTATCTGAGATCATCAAGAAACTGACCTCTTGGGAAGCCGTCTTTATAAATGCGCGATGTATCTGTCCTTTTATTTCGTCGTGTGTCTCAAGGTCTAGAGAATACGGTGTGTATGATGATGTCAGTAAGACGAAAGGACTAGCTCCAATCAAGTTTTCCTTTTTTCCTGCGTGGCTGCACACACACACACACACACACACGCATATATATATATATATATATATATATATATATATATATATATATATATATATATATATATATATATATATATATATATATATATATATATATACATACACATTTGTGGCTTGTAATATGATTACAACGTGACCTCTAAATTTTACTCAAGTTCTAACAGCATCTGACGAGGTGCCACACTTGTAAAAATAAAGTTAAAAGTCACTGTAAAGGGTAATTTCGAGGGAGATTAAGGGAAAATCAGGGATTGACTTAATAGGATATAATTACACAAATCAGAAGAAAATTACACAGGAGCTTAATCACCAGCTCCGTAGCACTGTAATTACGTTAATTCACAAAGCAAATAGTGCCACTAGCAAATCAATATGAGATAATCTTCTCTAGAATACCTTAAGGTTAAGAGGATCCTCTCAGGAGGATAACTACAATGGATATAAGAACCTCTAGGATTGGATCTAGGTTAACATATCCTTATGATAAGATAATCACACTGGATTTAAGAAACTCTAAAATTGGATATAAGTTAACATAACCTGACGATAAGATAGTCGCACTGGATTTAAGAACCTCTAAAATTATATTAAGATGAAACAGACTCTTGTAACAGAGGACTCTAATTAAATATATATTCAGATGGAAAATCTTGAAGGAATCTTCTCACAGCAGGAAGAAGGGGAAAGGGCACTGTGGTTAGCAGTTGACGCACAGTTTCACAATCACCTATTCTGCAATACAGAATGCACTGTCACTCAGTTGCAAAACAATTAACACATTCAGTTTGGGAATGCTGAAGTCTGAGAGGGAAATCATTCAAAGAATAACAGCAATGCAAACCGAAGAAATAGTTCTGAGTTACTTTACTCAAATAAAATGACACCGGTTCATGTAGGTTCCGAAGTAGGTTGCGAGGGAGTTAATATGAGAGCAAATAAGAAATACAGTAAAAGATAATGTGTGTCAAACAATTCTAATTCTCACTGTACCTTTATCCTGAAGATAGATGTCTTGATGTTGAGCCAGACTGAATTTAATACAAGGGGTCAGTGGTGGATGGGATCTTGAGTAACACATCCAAAGACTACTTTTGGGAAAGAGGGAGGGAGGTCAGAACGCCAAATGACAAGGATCTGCCCGCTCTGGCTACAGGATGCAAACTCTCGCGAGTGACCCATGATCTCTCCTGATATGCTGGCTTTTCCCGCTTCACAGCCTTTGTCCAAGGTGGGTAATGACCATTAAACTTTTTGGCTCCTGGTTGGCATCTTGTTGAAAGCTAAGGATGCAGGTGTACTGGAAAAGGACAACACAAAAAGGAGAGGACAATGGAAACACAATAGCAAGACATTAAGGCCGAGAGGGTGGAGCACGGTGGAGTTTACCATGTGAGGGTGTCCGCTTTAGCGAATCTTTAATTGGCAGGGAACGGGGTTAATGATTCTGCTAGAGTAGTCCTAGTGACCAGCACATATTTACTGTACTTATACTTATTTTCCCAAATGAAGATCATGGAGCCTGCCCATTCATTTGCAATGAATAAATGCATGTGACAATATATATATATATATATATATATATATATATATATATATATATATATATATATATATATATATATATATATTAGAATCTAATTAGGTGGTATTTTTAGTCGTAGAAGAAGTAGCAGTAAATACCGCTGTAATATGAGTAATTATAAATGTACCAAACACCGTCTGTCAGTCATCAAATGACTGAAGGGCAGTGGTTGCCTTTAAAAAACAGAGAAGAAAGCATCTGATAGTGGTCACACTGAACTCTAATCTCTCCGATCAGCGGAGCAGGAAAATTATCAGTCAAGCGTTTTTGATTTAGATATAGCCACTCCAGTAACTCTATTATTGTAGCAGTGTTGTTAACTGCCAATCACTCATTTAATTAAAGGAACAGTCAGCTTATCGGTCAGTGGATCGGCTATTCTGGTCATTAGAATGGATTGCTTGATCCAGGCGCTAAGCCTTTACCCCTGGGGTGTGCTAGTTAAACGCGCCTGAAGACGACATTCTGCAGGGCGGAGTTATTGGCATTTAGTCGTCTTGGCCTTGTTTTGGCCAAGTCATCATCCTTCGTTTTCGGTAGGGTAGTACAGTAATAAAGAATTATTGTAATGATGCTTATATTATAGAGTAATAGAGTAATACTACAAATAACAAATTCTTATGTAGTTGTAGCATTAGTGTGATATTTTTCTCTTTGAAAGCCAATGACTGGCACAGTACAACGATTTGGTAAGCCTAAAATATGGAAAGGTTACTGTACTTCATTTAGGGCTCATTCAGGGTAATACATTCATAGGCGTTATTTTTCTAATTTTAGAGAAAATAGTGAAACAAACTCCGAGAATTTTTCTCCTTCCAGGAAGGGGCAAAAGTAAAATTTTCTAAGGAATACTAATTTCCCTAGTACAGTGTCTTATTCTTAACTTATTGATAAAAGCAAAGGATGTAAATTTTTTTTGTAGTAATACTACCAGAGAGAGAGAGAGAGAGAGAGAGAGAGAGAACATGAATTATAAACCTTTTGACACATGTTGCATCATTTCATATATTGTCATCCCACTACCAGAATGTACACATGTAGTGATATAGAAAATTAGTAATAAAAGGATTTGTTAGGTACAAGAGACTTTTTTTTTTTTGGGGGGGGCGGCATTTGAAATTCGAATTGCTTCAGTACGAGGACTTACCTCAGATAATTTTCCAGGCAGATCAAAGAAATATTTCAGGACATGAAAGTAGAATAGCTTATACATACTTGGAGGAAATAAAAATCGACGTTACAACCTTAAAACCCGCTCCACAGCAAGGTTACCTGCCGATAAATCACAGCTGAAATGAATTACCTTTGAACTTTCAAGGAATCTTCTTTGCCCTTGCCTAAACTTGTCTGAGACTAGTGTTAGGTTTTAGCTTTCAAATAAGCCCCCCGTTCTGCACTGATGTTTGGTTATCCATTTTTCAACGCAGGACTTCAAGCGTGGGAAAAAATTGTAAATGTTTTATCTGTAATCAGAAGCAGCTATAAAAAGGAAATGTTTCTCAATCCTCTTAGGATACCACTTTATATCATTTCATCTAGTCATGAAAGACTGTCAAAACATGGATTGTCTTCATTCTCACAAGTATAAAGGAAAAGGTCTTAGATATTCTTCGATGGTTATTATTTCATGATAAACTCAGAAAATTCATATAATGACGCTCTCTCTCTCTCTCTCTCTCTCTCTCTCTCTCTCTCTCTCTCTCTCTCTCTCTCTCTCTCTCCAGAATTATATATATATATATATATATATATATATATATATATATATATATATATATATATATATATATATATATATATATATATATATATAATGTATATATATACACATAATTATTTGCCAAGGAAATTGTAAATTTCTTTCCGTCCTACAGAAATTGTGAATGTATTTCATTGTTACACATAAAGCATTATTTATATTTCTATTTCAGTGATTATGTGAATTTCATTTTCAGATGTTTAAAATCATGTATGTGACTTTCCCTACTTTGTAAAACCGATT
This sequence comes from Macrobrachium rosenbergii, assembly GCF_040412425.1. NCBI lineage: Eukaryota > Metazoa > Arthropoda > Malacostraca > Decapoda > Palaemonidae > Macrobrachium > Macrobrachium rosenbergii. The sequence continues at coordinate 12,451,686 of NC_089743.1, read as the reverse complement.
TTTCAAGTTTTCCTTGTTTTTATTTCATCATTTCCCGTAAACTGAATTCCCGATGTTTCCCACGTATTGAGTTTTTCAGTTACTCAGAAATTCTACATTTTTTATCCCTTTTAAGTTTCAGTTTGCGTTGTTTAAATATTTTGGAATTGTGAATTCTATTCTCGTATCATAAGTAATTTTTTTTTATTTCATTGAACTGTAGAATTTTTTTCCTTCTCTTGAAACATTTTTTCCTCGAAAAGTCAAGGAAATCCTGATTTTTCCCGTTTTCCTGAAATGGTGGAATTTTCCCTTTCGGTTTTCCCTGTAATTGAAGGCCCTCCCCCCGGCCCCTAAGTGGCCCTAAGGCTGCCCTGGCTGCCTCTCTTGTCTGCCTCTCTGCCAAGCGCCTCGCGCTCCTCCAACCGAAGAAATGTCGATTAATCTTGAACGTCAGTAGAAACGTAGCCATCCGTCAAGTCAGATGACTTCGCTTCTGTAAACTTTCTTGCTTTGTGTTTCCCCCCAAAAGTTGGTCCCGGGCCTGGGGAAATCTCTCTCTCAGAGTCCATATCTTGCGGTTCAAAATGGCTTGCAGCGAACGGCAAAAGGCAGCCTTATTCCGCCATACATCATACCAAAGCCACAGCCTATGACATATCCCCACCTCCCGAACTCCGCTGGCTCCCATTCACAAAAAAAGGAAGGATTTAAGAGTTAGATATTACTATTTAAGGTTTTTATATTTCTCCCAGATTCTTTTTTGTCCATTTTCTAGAGGGATGAAAGATGGTTTGAGCTGAACAGTTTTTTTTATTAATAATGGTAATTTTCTTATTTCTCTTGAGAATTATTGTTAGTACAAAATATGAATTATTTTTAGTGATTCCGTAAAAAATCGAAGGAAAGTTGCAGGAATATTAGCAACAGCAGCTGTCACAGCAGCAGTAGTGTTGGTGTTGGCAGCAACCTCCGTTTTGGTGAAAGAATTTTATAGGAGCAATTGATGCGTGGAGAGCAATTTTATTTTTCTCATGAGCCCTAAAACACTCTGCTTGCAAGCGACTGTTCTTCAGGACACGCTCCATTACTCTCTGTTGTCTTTGTAAAGGTATGAAATGCATTTTTGCTTCCAGAGGATGCTCCTCGGCGGGGTTCAGGTCTCGTCTCTTTTGCTCCATTTCCTTCTCAAATCAGCAAAATCTTATACCAATTCTCTCTCTCTCTCTCTCTCTCTCTCTCTCTCTCTCTCTCTCTCTCTCTCTCTCTCTCTCTCTCTCTCCTGAATCTCTCTCTCTTTTCTCTCTCTCCTGAATCTCTCTCTCTTTTCTCTCTCTCCTGAATCTCTCTCTCTCTCTCTCTCTGAATCTCTCTCTCTCTCCCTGACTCTCTCTCTCTCTCTCTCTCTCTCTCTCTCTCTCTCTCTCTCTCTCTCTCTCTCTCTCTCCCCGTGGGATCATAGGGAGAAGAGATGGGGTTAACGGAAGCTCTATCTCGAGAGACAAATTCCCAGCGCTCGATCTCATTCATTGCCTTAACCTTTTTGCTCCCTCTTTACAGTTCTCATTGAATATTTATCTCCTCTCTTTCGGAAGGGAGGGGAATGGGGAGGATGGGTCAAGAAAGCGTTGCTCTTTTAAGGGGAAATGTCGAGAGAAACTGGGAAATATTTATAGGAAATATTTATAAGAAACGGAAGCCGTTTATGTTGCGCCGATGGCGAAGAATGAAAGGTTTTAGGAATACAGATATAAAGAATAGTGCTTGAGGAGTATTTACACTTGATATAGCTGTGTATGGTATGTTTACTCACGCATGTATATGTATGTATATATATATACGTATATTATATATATATATATATATATATATATATATATATTTATATTTATATATGAAGGACGGAGAGCGAGATGGCACATGTAAATGGAAACATCCTTAAGAAATAGTTAGTTCTCTCTCTCTCTCTCTCTCTCTCTCTCTCTCTCTCTCTCTCTCTCTCTCTCTCTCTCTCTCACGTAGAAATTGAAGGAAATGACTGATGCTCCATCCGCGATCTTGGGAAAATAATGTAAAAATGAGAATCCATTAAGAAGAATTAATGGAGGAACTTGTTCCACTGCGAAACTCCCTTTGGCCTCTGTTTCTTCTCAGGAGCGAGGAAAAATGACGAAATCTTAGATGATAAATAAAGGGAATCAAGTAATCGAGACGACAAGAACTTGTCAGTATTCGAGAAGAAAGGAAAAAAATAACACTTGAGTTACTTCTAAAAATCAACGCACTTACTTAAGTGGCATACTTAAAAAATGAGCATTTACTTGGGTGTGAGTGCTTTTAATGGGTGAGGTAATATGAGATCAGAGACAGAGCTTAGATGTGAAGGGGATTAAGAAGAGATGTTATCATTGGGCTGACACGTGCACTTTCACATGCACATGGTATTCGGTGCTAATTTTGAATTTTAATTGCGCTGAGGACGAAAAACCGAATGAAATTTTCATTTTGTTAGAATTAAGAATCTTGGAAGCAGAGTAACTTGATAATGTTATATAACATTATGTCTGTAATAAGTAAAATTATTTTACTACTTTAGCAAAAGCTCAATAAAAACATGAATTGAAGAACTGTGGAGGCCAGCAGATAAAAGTTTCATAGGTCAAACAATAACATCAAAAATAGTTGAATTTTCGGATTATGACAATACAGTAGACTGTTGTTGAAGGTTTTAGGGTAGTCAACTCCCCAGCCAATATCACGGAGAAAGCAAAAAGGTAGCTTGGTTTATCATCAGAGAAATAATTTTGTTAATCAGATCCAATCCACAACTCGCAGTCACCTGCCATACTTCAAACTGACATCGTCATTGTTATCTGTTTGAAATTCAATTAATTAAAAAAGTTTTGAGAATCGGTATATGGAAGTCAGGATGAAAGACCAACGAAAGAAAGTTTTCACACAAGGTCAGTGTCACAAGATAGTGAGAGGTAAATTGAAATCAACAGAAAGG
>NC_089743.1:12388697-12441197 GCF_040412425.1 Macrobrachium rosenbergii | reverse complement strand
CATCTAGTACTCGTTATTGCAGCAAAGGCTGCAATACGAGATCGACTTCAGTTAAGTAAGATTCGCATACCATTTGCGCGAATTGCAGGGGTCAAGTCTGTTTTATAGAATTAACTTGTACAGAATGTGTAGACTCGGATTCAAAATAATGGAAAGTATTAAATTCTCATTTATCTAAATTAGAAAGGGACAGGAAGAGAAAGGCAACAGTTAGGAATGGTAATAAGACTACAGTTAGTCAGGAATCTGCTAGGTCTTCTCGTAGCATTGATGTGCCTATTGTATCTGTTCCTTTAATGTCCCCTATTCCCAATGCTTCAGAGTTGATTGTAAATTCTGTGGCCCAAATATGGACTTCGGTACGAGCCCTCATGGACCAAGTGAGTAAAATGAGTGCTAACAGTGCTAGCAAAGTGTTGGTGGAGGAGCTGGCTGCCCGTCCTGCCAATTCTCCTAGGCAAAGGTCCCTGGCACACTACAATGAACTTGGGAGAAGCCATACCATAGGCCCAAGGGAGGTTGGTGGGATCTGCCCACAGGTAGTCAGCCCTCAGTCGCACCTGTAGTCAAGTCCCAGGGCATGGCAGACGGCCAGTGGAAAGGCATCTTTTTGGATGTGCACCATCTTCCCTTGAGTTCAGAGGCATCTAGCCCTGAACAGAGGCGCCAGTGGCGTTTCAGTGATGAGTCAAGGTCACTGAAAAGGCTGACAGTGGATGTCACCCGCACCCCTCAGGTGCTTGCAAGAAAGAGATTTGGAGCCTCCCTGCAGTTTTTGGGTTAACCCAGAACGTTTCTCGCCAGTGTGTTCAGATGTAGAACGTCAAAGCTTTCAGCCCAAGTGTGTCTGATAGTGCAACAGTGTCCGGGCAACCATTAGCACCTGAGTTTTCAGAAGCTCCCAAGTGCTTAGTAGTGTTCAAGCGCCCAGTGGTTCCAGAGCACTTAGTAGCGCCCGTACGTGCGGAGACCCCAGCTCTTCCAGTAGCGCAAGATTGCCCGGTCTCCTCTTCTAAGCACCCAGAGCCAGCTTTTGTGGCGCCAACTTCCTCACACCAGACTCCCTCCTTCAGTGGTAGACTGGAAATGTTGGTCAGTCTTTGTGTCCCACTACTTACGGGAAGTGGAAACAGTTTTTAATAATTGCAGTACCTTAGGTCTGTTATTGGTGGTTGGTATGGTGTTGGGGGAGGAAGTGTGGGGAGCAGCCCTTCCATCCTTAATCTCTTCGCCTTGAATTAGGGTGTTGAGTCTTAGGGGAGCCTAGGGGTACTATGTACTTGAATACCCTCCAGTTTTTAGTGGATGGGTGGTGGTGCTTTTTAATTTTATGGCGCAGGTAACATTGTTGTTTATCTGGATGTTTTTGTGATGGTATTGTGGTCAGGACAGGGTCAATTTTTTATGCTTTACTAGCGTTCAGAAATGTCCATCGCTGTAAAGCTCCCACTTATGTAGCAGGCGCTCCATGGCTGTACTGCCACATCGCTACAGGTTAAGATGAGTGCCATCCATTGGCAGTATGTTCCTTTAGCTCTTCGTTGGGTGAGTCGGTAGAGCTCCGGCCGGCTGATGAAGTGTTAGAGGAATTTATTTCTGGTGATAGAAATTCATTCCTCGCTATAATGTGGTTCGGATTCCACAATAAGCTGTAGGTCCCGTTGCTAAGTAACCAATTGGTTCTTAGCCACGTAAAATAAGTCTAATCCTTCGGGCCAGACCTAGGAGAGCTGTTAATCAGCTCAGTGGTCTGGTAAAACTAAGGTATACTTTTTTTTTTTCCTGCAGCAGCTGTCTTACCAGATAAGGAAACAATAAGCATTGTATCAGTGCTGTCAATTTTTTCTATTCTCAAATTCATTACATGTACCAATGTTTTGGGATAGAATATGTCCATGTGTCCGACCTCCTCTCAATGTGGGAATCAGCTATGTAATTACTTGGTAAGTTACTTATATAAAAATGACATTTTTATAATAAAATAAAGTTTTATTTATATTTACCAAGTAATTACAGAATGGGAGCCCTCCCTCCTCCCCTCGCATGGACATAAGGGCACAAACAAATTGAGGCTCTTTGCCGAGTTGTTCTTCTCTTCCCCGAAAGTGGGCGGCGTTAACTACCTACACCAAAATTAAAGATCGCTATCGCGAATTTTAAATTTTAGCTGCCCTACTAGTTAGAAACCATAGCTATGTAATTACTTGGTAAGTATGTATAAAACTTTATTTTATTATAAATGTAATTCTTTAGTTTATACCTATCTATCTATCTATCTATCTATCTATCTATCTATCTATCTATATATATATATATATATATATATATATATATATATATATATATATATATATATATATATATATATATATATATATATATATATATATATATATATATATATATATATAAATATGGATATGTATATTTATGTATATATATATATATACAGGTATATATATTTATGTACGTATATGTATACACATACATTCATATCTACACACATACATACATACATTAAAAACACATAACCCTGTCAACTCCTGGCTTCTTTCCATGTCCAGTCATGTGATTTTTCTTTATTGATCCTTACAGAAACTTGTACGAGCATTTCAAATTTAAAGTAACACCTTTCGCTCTGTCATCTTTCAGAACTACCTCTCGTGCAATATATTAGTGTTTGATATTGCTTCAAAATTGCTAATCCAACGGCAGAGTTTGATAGTACCTTCAAACAACGTCTCTCAACTTTCATCTTACATTTTTTTTCTATTTGTAAAATGCAACTCTCCATTTATTCCTCTCCAGTAGGCCTACATAGTAGAATTGTATTCTTTTACAAAGGACATCACCGCTCTTCATTTAAAAAATTAATACTACGACGCTCTAAACAAGAAAATATAAAAATGTTTTGGCTATTAGTGTTTGGGCTAAACATGGAAGATTCTTGTTAAATATTCCTCTCCGGTATTGCCACTTGCTCGAATTGTTATTGTCTCTTCGAAGAAAATAGTTTTGGCACTTCTTGTCAGGTGGGACAAGATTGAACTTGCCTATTATACTTTAAGCCATTTCAGATGAGGCTGGAGTTACTTATTTTACGCTATTCTCCTTCACTAAAGTTCCAAAGGGCATAGAAACTAACAGTTTTATTCATATATTGGGCTATTTATCTATGCGTATTTTTTTAATTACACTCGAAACCATTCTGTATCCCTTTTGTCATTTGTTTCATCATACTCGGAGAAAAAATGACGTGTATTTGTTGGCTTTCTTTCTCTTACTCTTTCTCTCATTCTCGGTGCATTAAATAACAATGACATATAGTCTTATTTTTTGTATACGGTGATGAGAGACTTGGAAATCCTTTCACCTAATGTCGATTGATAAGGATTGGCGCAGAAGCATTTGTTCCTGGACAAGAGCTTTACGCCTTTTTTTTTTCAGCTGTAGTTTCATTATTAATCCCTTGCCGACAAAGTCAAGGATGACTGTAATTTTTCTCTCCGTTTGTCTGTCCTGCAGTGTGTCTGTCACGTTTACATTGGTAGTACAACTCCTCCGATTCAATTGAGGGATTTCAGTCAGATTTTTTTACTAAGATAGACCGCCGTGTGTCGTCATAAGAATGTCTGTAACATTTATCTTTTTTGTTTTTAGTCTGACCCTGGACAAAGTAAAATCATGGCACAAAAGATTGTAGACTTTATTTTTACCATACCTAACTTGCCAGGAGGAAATTTTTAGGGTACGCTACCTTTGGGAGAACCATCATGGTATTTTGATTACAGTATCAGTCTCAACGCCAGCAGAGACAATTTTGGGGTCGATAAGGACCATATATTTCATTAATAATGCTCCCAGAATGCATGTTAATTTTTTTTTTACCCTTGAATATTTATAAATGTCGTCCATAGTAATTATGATGCTCGTCTTTCCGTCAGTCCATTTATTACATTTGTTGTATGTTACAACATCAGTTCAGAAGCATATGGTTTTTAGCTTGATCCTTTGGTTAATCCCAAGGTCCCAATTTCCTTTTCATTCTTTAATTTTTATTTTTTTTATTTTAAAATTTTTCCTGATAAATTTGCTTGCGTTAGCTATGTTGTGTTCAAATTTAGTATGTTGATTCCACATCAGGTCAGATACAAATAAAACCCAAAGTGAAAAAAAAATAACTCTGCCTTCTCCTTGGTGAACCAAGTGAAAAACCTCTATATTAGATTGAAAATATATGTTACCCTTCCTTTATTTTTCATGATAGGAAAATTTAAACCAACCCTATGAACTTTATCTCATTTAGTTTTTTAAATATTGTCTTGATTTATTGCTAATAACATAATTTTGAGCTTATAAAATGAGCACTTTTCTGTCATTTGTTCTTGTTAAGAAGCTTATGTCAGGCAAAACAGAGACCTTAATGGTTAGTCGATCTTGGACCTTTCTCCCCTCTCATGAATCACTCTTTCCTTATTGGTTCTGAATGCTTGAGATTGAACTTTTACTTGCAGTGTTTAAAGAATATATAATTTAATGCTAACAGAAAACTTTGTTTTGTTCACAAAAATTCCTGTGCAGACACAGGCTGCTCATGGAACACTAGTATGGGAGCCATTTCCGCGTAGTTGCCTGAATACATGACACTGGTGATTCTTATTGATTTTACTGATGTGATGGGTATTGAAAACATTACTTGTGAGGACTGGTAGTGAATAGTTATTTGTTCCCTTGCAATATTTTGTTTATTTATATGCCATTCATTGAATTTCTTAGTAAGGAAGGCCATAAATGCAGAATATGTTTTCTTTGATGTTCACCTGCTATGTAGGTGGCACTTATTATTATTTTTTTTGTCGTTATTATTATTTTTTTTTGTCGTTGATATTGCAGTTGTGACGTCCTGAAGCCAGCTGCTTCTTCATCTCTGTTTGAGAGTTATATCTGAGAATATTATGTACTACAAGTTTATGTCCATTTAGGTTAGCAAATTTTTACGTCATTTGGCCACTGTAGCTGTTGGTGAAATGGCCAGTTTCGTGGATGATGTTTCGTGTGTTAGGTACATTGCATATTTGACAAACATCAGTAGTATTTTAAGGTCTCTCCTTACACGATTCCATTATAACCCTTTGTTCTTGCAAAAATATAGTTGTTTTCTGGCTAATCATTTGTATTTTTTGCATTTGTAAACTTTGTCATTTCTACACGGTTAGTGGAGAGATGAAATTTCCTTTCATTGCAAAGTAAAAATATGGGTGTTGGTGGGGTAAGTTTCATATCATCATCATATACCGTTATTTTAGTGTAATTTGCATAACTACATAACAGGGTCTAACAAGTAATTCCCTTTTATTTATGTCGATCTTTTCAAGATAATGCTAAGTTTCCTTCGTAGTTAGGCTAATCATATGAAGAACTATTGACTATCATGCAAACCTTGGTGGAAATGTCATGCAGAATCATAGCAAATATTCCATAGTCACCATCATTCTGGCTACTGGTGGCATAAAAAAAAAAAAAAAAATATATATATATATATATATATATATATATATATATATATATATATATATATATATATATATATATATATATATATATATATATATATATATATATATATATATATATATATATATATATATATATATATATATATATAGAGAGAGAGAGAGAGAGAGTATGAAAATTGCGCCACTTAATTGTTCGAGTTTCTGTCAGGAATGAACCGGACGGTAGACGTTCATCTTTTTGGCTGGGAGATTCTTGCCACGATTACAGTTATATTTAGGTTGGCCAGGTCAATATTTTGCTTAAAAACGTTCATGAGTAGCTCGGTAGGTCAACCCATTGCAAGGATCATTTTTCCTGTTACGGCAGATCTTGCCCATACTAATTGGCATCGGTGTGGTTCTAACTCACATCATGCCAGAAGGAAAATAGAAGAGAATGGAAAAGGAAATTCTAGATCCTGACCTCTAAAAGCAATGTTAGAATGACATTTTAATAAATGAAGGAAGTCACATTCTGACTCTTTACGTCAAATACTGATCTGTTCAATGTACTTGGATAGGTCTTTGGAAACATGGCCTACCATATGACTTTTAATTGATGGTTTAGATGGACCTACAACTATTAATGATGACTGACATAAAAAGTATATATTTTTTCGTAAATTTGATCAGTCATTTTTAACACATCATATAGAAATATTGGAGTTTTTAGCGAATTATGACCTCTCAAAACACTTCAAGTGGTCCTTACATTCATGAAGATTTTCTGTCAAGAAATTACATTTCTTTTCACTAGAAAAGGGAAACGAAAATTTAAGTTGATTGAGTCCTCACTTCGAAAGATCTTTTCTGTCTTACTTCCGCGATGTTATCTTATGGAAGAAGTGTGATGTGAAGGATAACCCAGTGACCTTATCCGGCTCAGGCCTTTAAGGAAATAAGTAGAAAAATGAAAAGAAAGAACTGAACCTTTGGATTCGAGAAAACCGTAAGTTCGTTTTAGTGTTGCTATTTTTACAAGACGCACGAATGTTGGATCCATAAAATGTTAATGTGATGTGCAAAATAATGTTTTTGTCATGTGTTTGTTACTATAACTATAACTCTTTCCTAATGTTCAAGATCTTTGTAACTAAGATCTTATGAAAGAGCTGTCTGTATCAGCAGAGTTTCAGATGTCTACGAAGATATTCCTTGCTACTGCTTTTATTTTTAAAGATTATATGTCACTGAAATGAAACCTAAATTACATTTTCAGTGGTAAAGTGCTTCTTTCATTTCTTACATTTGCTGAGACGAAGGTTCCTTTTTTTCATTTTTTATTTTTTTATCATCTCTTTAGATTGCTACTCGTTTCGCGTTACACCTTACTCCTTTTAACTTGAACTGTTTTAGAACCATGCACTGGATGTTTGGGTATACTTCCATAATTGATATTTGGTAAAGAAAAATGAGTATAAAGTCAAGGGCCACATTTGTTAATCCATTTTTCTTCCATACTTCATACGATCTCTGAAATTCCCTGCCTTTTTGTCTGTTGTGTGATATGTTCTATGTCACTACTCACATAGAGGTCTGTTGTCACCAAGTACGAAAATAAGCTGACAACAACGACGTGAAAATGGCAGCTTGGCTTCTCTCATTAAAAAATATTTATATATTTTGGAGGCGCGCGTGTGTATGTGTGTGTCTATGTGTATGTGTATGTATGTTTGCACGCGTGCCATTTTGTGTGATCATTCGTTCGGAAAAATACTGCAGAAAGGTGAAATACACCACCTGTTCTTCCGGCAATTGATGACACCATCATGGGTTCCACCAGCGAAGGAGGAAAAGAAAAAGCAAAATTAAAAGCCGGAAAAGCGGAAAAATCTGACTCGAGCGAGCGACGTGTCACCCAATCGATTCACCTGCGAACTTTATAGAGAAAAGAGAAAATCAGAAATATCGAAAGAATGAGAAGAATAGGTGGGTGTGGGGTGGGGGGTGTTGCTGGTGAGGTAAGTGTGGCGGATGGGTACAGTGGAGGGGCTCTGTCTCTCATAACAGAAGGAGGGAACTATGGAAAGGGATAGAATATGTTGGTAAGGTTGGAAGAACCTTTCATCCCCTTTTTAAAATATTTCGTGTTTCCAATGAAATGCGAACAAAGGAAACTCCTTCACATTTTGGCCGCTGCGATCATGCGGATTGATTTCCGATGAAATCGGTGTATGAGAGAGAGAGAGAGAGAGAGAGAGAGAGAGAGAGAGAGAGAGAGCCGAGGTCATACTAGATACACCGTTGCGAAAAAGGTGAAAATAAAAAGGCTCCCAAAAAGGGCCGATCCAATTTTTATATACAGGCAAAGGAATAGATTGGCGTTTTTCTAATGTATGGAGTGTAGAGATGGCGGCCTCACTCAAAGGCTAAAGCGATATTTCGAGGCCTTTTATATTTTTTATTATTTCCCCTTATCTTTTTTTCAGGTGATTTTATTATCAATACCCTTCACTCGGGACGCACTGATAGATACGTATGTGCATGTGCGCGCGTATGTGCAGAACGGTGTAGAACGAGTTGGCAACAGAATCGAGATTGGGTAAAGCAATTTTGCTTTTGATAAAGCGGGCGGCTATATGGTCGTAAATGGCAAAGGGGAAATCTATACGTATGTGTATATAACGATACATAAACATACATGTGGTAGTTAAGCCTTCGGTGTAAATGCTAGACTTAGCCGGGCGTTTTTATTATACCGTTTTGCTGTGTAAGTTCAATTTATGTTGGCGATTCAGTCTGGATAAAAGCTCGCACGCTCAATCGCAGGTGGAGGTTTTTTACGTAAGTCTGCCGATAGAAACGTTAGTTTTTATATATATTAAAGGGACACTGACTCAGTTTGAAATGGTTATTTTTTGCCTTGAGACACGTTGGTAAATTGTTACACAAAAGAATCATTGGGCTCAGGAACGAGTGGGTAGTCCTGTTTGCTTAGCTTCTACTTACACGTACACACTGACAAACAAAGAAGCAGATATATATATATATATATATATATATATATATATATATATATATATATATATATATATATATATATATATATATATATATATATATATATGTGTGTGTGTGTGTGTGTGTGTGTGTGTGTGTGTACATATATATATATGTACATATATATATTTCTTCGTTTTAACGTGCTTTTTCCCATTTTTGTGTGGGGTAAGCACGATGCCTTCTTTTAAAGGACTTTGGTTTGGCGTTGGGGTAGGCCGTAGCCTCGATCGGCTGCCCTGCCTGACATCGCTTAGACCCGGGTAACGAATGTGTACATGTATCGTACCAAATCCCCAGCTCCCTTTCTCCCAGCAGCGAGGAGAACTGGGTGGTTAGGTCGACAGTTCGAGACGTGTGAGGTGTCTGTTATGTTTTTAAAAGATGGAGTGGCTTTGTTTATGTGTGTATTAGTCTGTAACACCCATTTGCTTTCAACAAACCTATCCGTTGATTTATATACGTAATCCCAGGGTGTCTACACAGATAGCAAAGTGTCCGCCTCTCTGGCCAGTAGGCTGCGGATTTGAACTCGCGCCACAGACATCTGTGAAGTCCTAGGCTGCTGCTCTACCGACCGAGCCATCGAGGCTTTATGTACATATATATATATATATATATATATATATATATATATATATTATATATATATATATATATATATATATATATATATATATATATATATATATATATATATATATATAATATATATATATATATATATATATATGGCATTCTTCAGGGCTACACTAGATATTGAGTGGAAGTACATTTTGATAGGAGAGTAAAACCGAAAAATTACTAAAAAATTAGTATGAAAAATGAAAATTTATCACAGATTTCACAGTTCAGTAGAATGACGTTTAACAAATTTCACGGGCCATGAATGCACCAGCTTAAGGGAAAACCGAAAATGTCTGCAACCACTCTTATGTCTGTTAAAGTTTATATTGAGAGGTTCCCATGCCTCCCCAAAATTTGAATATGCCAGTCAATCTGCTCTCAACTGTGTGGATCCCCCAAGGGCAACAAATGGTCCCCATCACATGGGCAGCCTTCAGTATCCAACGTAGTTTATACTGAGAGACCTGGCTTTGGAGAGGGCCTCAAGAGTGTGAAGTCTTCAGCCACTCTGCATCCAGCAGTTTGTATTGCGAGACTGTCCTGCTTCCTCCGGATTAAAATCTGCAAACCACAGTATTCCCAGACTCCCTGGATTCCCCAAGGGCAGTATTGCTCCTCAACACAAGGGTGGCCCTCATTGGCCAATGTAGTTTATATTACAAGGCTTCCATGCCTCCACCAAATGTAAGCTTGGAAACTAGTCCAGTTCCAGCTCCCTGGGATGTTTCAGGGGCATCAACGACAGGTTTTGAGCCAAAAGAGAGAGAGAGAGAGAGAGAGAGAGAGAGAGAGAGAGAGAGCCGAGGTGGTACTAGATACACTTGGCCTGTGAAATTGGTTAAATTTCAATTTTTTCTAAAGTGAAATTTATATGAAATTTAAATTTACTTTCTTATATACTAGAATGTATTTCCTCAGTAATTCGAGTGTAGTCCTGATGAAGGCCATATACTTTTGGCTGAAACACTAGTCAGCTTGGAAATAAATAATTATAGCTGCAGAGTAAAGGTTTTTATTTTTCCCTTCGAAACCTCTGCCCGCAAGGTTTTCCACATGTGTTTTAGCACTTGAAGAAAATGACAGACACGAAAAGCTGAAATGTCTTTGATGTATTGAATTTCCTAAAGGGAAAGGTGAAAGATGATTTAATTAATATGTCGTTAATGTGTCAACTCATTTTGGATTAATAGTTAAACTCTTGCAGTAAACAAAATAATATTAAATGGGACTACCTTCGGTCTTTTCCCTTCTGCAGTACTTAAGTTACTGAATAATTGCTAGAATATTTCTGGTATAATTTATGAAAAAGGTCAGGATACTGATAAAATTATTAAGTTTAAGAAAAGGTGGAGGCCAAGTGAGAGTGGATGGAATTGTTATCGTTGGTTAATATCTCACAAAGCATTGTTGTGTTACAAGAGAACTAATGAAGGTAAACCCGAAATGCTAAAGTTGTAATAAAATGGCTTCAGATGAAACTCCAATGCTCTAGTGAAATCCATGGATAATTTCTTCAACATTATAGCCACAGTTGTTGATAGAACAGTGCTTCATCTTGTATCACCGTTTTCATCTTTATGCGTCAAATCAAAGTCTTTCTCGTGATGAAATCGACTGGGTGGACGCAGTCATAGCGTGAAATGTCTTCTGTTCCTAAAGCGAGTCAATTCTTGGAAAAGAAAAGGTTGAAAACACTTTTATAAGGATGTCCTTTCTCATTCTTGTTCCTTGAAGTGGCGGCGTCTGTTGGTCATTTGCTTTTTATATCGTCGTTGGACACTGCTTGTCATTTATAGTCTCCCACCTTTTAAGGAACTATACAACACCATTCTTGGTATTGAGAGAGCGTTTTATTGATTCAAGTGCACAATTTCATAAATTCATTAAGTATGGTACTGGTTAGTTTATCATTGTTTCAGATATAATGTTAGGTTTTATGTATGTGCAATATATTTAGCGGATAGTGAGTCAAGTAGGCGTTATTTCTGGCGAAATGTGTTTTATTCACCTAGGGTTACCATATTGTGATCCGGGAATTAGATTTAAAATGTGCCATATCAGTATTAAAAATTGACAACTGAACAATTTATTTCTTCTTTCTTTGTCAGGAACAGAAGCTCTCTCTCTCTCTCTCTCTCTCTCTCTCTCTCTCTCTCAGGAACGGAACCTTCATCTCCCCTTATATCCATGTTAACAACATCACTTCCTGCTCTGATGTTCGCCAGAATTGGCGATCTCTTTTATTTTATTTAATGAAAAATGGATTTAGATTCATTAGCTGCTGCTGTTACTCCTTTCGTTTGATGGGCTTTAGGTTCACATGTTCAAGATAGGTTTTACTGGGTTCCGTGTCAGTTTTTATGTTTCTAATTGGTTTTGACTGTGTTAGGTGTTTATTATTTTTTGGACTATGTTTTATCGGTTTTAATTTCTCTTATCCGATGATGGCTTTAATAGGTGCAAACTAGTATTTTTTGCCAATTTCGAACTAGTTTTGCGTGCAACTGCATTTAGTGAGTTTTTTTTTTTTTTTTTGCCTTGGTTTATTCCTGGTCGTAATTGTAGATAATAAGTTTGCAAAGTTCTGTTTTGGTATTTGTTGAACTAGCTGTATTTGCGTTTAACTAGTTTGACGCCTTTTGCTTCTTTCAATATACTGATATTTTATATTATGTAGTTTTAAACTAGTATGAAACTTTGTTTAATATTCCTCAACTAGATTGTGGACTGTAAGAGTCTTTTATATTTATTTTTCTTTGAAATGATGAGTGTCATTGTTGAATTTCTTAAGAGTAAGGGAAACCAAGTCTGATGTTTTATCGACGATTTAACTGTTATATGCGTTTTTTAATGATAAAAAAATTATTTTGTTTTGTTAGTAATACTTATGGTTTTATAATTACGGTTTTATGTCGTATTTTTAATGTTATTCTTTCGTATCTGATTAACTTCCAGTATCGCTTAGGTTACAAAAACGACCAATTATTTCAAAATATCCGTTTTGATATTAAAAATAAATGCTTAGTTCTGCTAAGCAACAACACATTCAGTGCCAAAAACAAACCTTGCACGGATTTACTTCATTTCTCTGAAGAGCTCAGTTTGTGGCTTTGTTAATCCTTGTCAGCGCTCATCCCATTTAAAAATGCCGACAGACTTCTGTTGTAGAAATGGTATTCTAGTTATGCAATTCGGAATAGAGTGATTTGCTTCAGATAGGGATTGCGTGGCGGCAGCATTTCATTATTGAAATCCTCGTTCGCTGTGAGAAAGAAAATGCGGAGATGCCGTGTCTGGAAAATTATTCAGAATCAGTGCAGTTTTGACATTTAACGAAGCGAGCCGGAACATTTAGCCTTTGACGAGCACGTTCATCTCGCGTGTGAATAATTATCGTTGTGACCTGTTTTTAATAGAAATCGATGGTAGCATCGGCCCAGTCTTCGTTGCTGGCTTTTCTTTTTTAAATAAGAAAGTGGCTTAGAACGGCAAACTACATCCTGTACCTGTCCGGTCTCGAGGAAGGGAAATGCGATGGGGGCGATGAGGACTTGGATTTAACCTCCTCAAAGTACTAGACCACTCCGCCGCCCTTTCCTTAGACAGAAGCAGGTGGGGAAATTCTACTTTGAAGAAAGTCGCCATGAGTCCGGGATGTCTGGCCTGTTAAATGTAGGACGTGGTGACTTGAAAGGTCATCAGTTTTTATTATTAAACTTTAATAAACACACTTACAAGTTGATGTTGGATGATCATTTAATCTCGGTTACCATAATGAAATGCGCCTCTCAAATGACATTTGATTTTACGAATCTCGCAAATCGACTTTAGCTTTTGATCTCAAGGTAATGGATCTTGGCAGACCTGCCTTTGCTTTGCTCACAGACCGATTAACATTTGACGAATCTTCGGGATTCATTCTTCGTTTACGCAGTCGTAGTTGTGGACTTCTGACAAGTTTTCTAAGCGACTCATCAGCGTCGGCTGGTGGTACATTAAGTGGGTTTTGGATGAAATGGATACTCATTTATGGTATCTAATAAACTAAGTCAGAGCAGTGTGTGTTTACTTATGCTGAACGGAAACTGAGGGAATATATATATATATATATATATGTATATATATATATTATATATATATATATATATATCTTTCCTGTAATACTACAGTGTGTGTGTGTGTGTGTGTGTGTGTGTGTGTGTGTGTGTGTGTGTGTAGTTGACGCCTCAGGACACATTATCGTCTGTTATTGGTAAATGGCGAGTCAGGTTAATTGTCCCTGGGTGGAGTGGACAAAAAGTCATTTAATCAAGACGTACGGCAAACGGAGTCAGCAACTGCTGACCAATTATTTGTTCCCCTAAAAACAGAAGTCAGCGGTCTTATCCTGCAACGCACTTCACTTTATTACGGGTTCTAATAAAGCGATTCTGTGACAGGTCATTTGGCATCGGTTTATTTTCGGGTTCGCATTTTTTGATAACTGCATAACCTGGGTTCATGTCAAAGTAGGACAACGTTTAATCCTTGCTTCGTGTAATAAGGAATTCATTTTACAGTAAGTCTCTTTTGTCTTGTGTCGTAGATGATCTGTTATATAAACTCGTCCAAGTAGCGTTTGATTTCTCTTTATACTTTATCATTCTTTCGAGAGAATATTGCAGAGCAAACTATATTTTCCACTGTATTTATTCTATCACCAATTTATCTACATCAAAATTCCTCCGGTGTAAAAGGAAAAAATCGCTCTCATGCAGTCGTTTTTAGCTTATTGGTATTATGATTTATCTTTAAAAAATTTTTTTTTTTAACTCGAGGATATAGTTTTAGAATTATATAGTAGCTTTTCAATCTGAGAGGTGGAGATGTAAGTCCGAGGATGCTTCTATTACACATACACTTCAGTAATCGTTTTCTTTCATGTTTCATTTTCTGATTTTATTGTGAAAGGATTATTGTAAGTATTTTCTTCTTTGGTAACGCACCATTTATCTAGGTTTAATTTTGAAAGAAATTTATTGATTATATAATTATAAGAAGCATAAACTGCATCATGAAAACTGGCGTATCCTCTGGGCCATTGTTAATCTCAGTAATATTCTTAGCTAAAGTTCAGTGGCGTTAATTAAATATCATTGTAGAATTCGTTGTCCGTGGAAAAAGTAATGAGATATTAGCAGTGTCGTCTCGTGTGCGTTATCTGTTCAATTTAAAAACTAGTAAAGATGTTGTCACGATAAAATGAGGGGAATGTTATAAAAAAAGGTGTTATTTGCAAGACAAATTACTCATTCACGGTAATTAAAATGATTCATGGCATCAGGTGTTTCTTACTGCATGTGAGACACAATATCAGAGGCTGTTTTGTTGATTTTTTTTTAAACGTAATACGGGAGATTTTTGTGTTAAGGGGAAAACTTATATTTACTTGCTATTGTTTTGATGGGCACGCAAGCAGTGTAAGTCATTTAAAAAAAATTAAAATGTAAGTTGCATGTGAATCAAGAATGTTTTTACCCTGTATGCGACTAGTTAAGTCTTTATTCCTTTCCTAAAGTCTGTAATTTATGGCTGCTACTGTAATTCTCTAAAATATATATGTGTATATGTATGTAAAGTGCGTGTGTCCGTTTGTGTTTATTCAAGTAATTATCAGGTCATGCAAATAGTTCAGATACGTAATGGTTAATGAATACTCGGGAAAGTGTTTCTCATTGAATTAAAATGAAACTGAAATAGTTTTCGATATTTTTGATAAAGGCATTGTATTTATATTATTCGACTTATATTTGGTGAAAACGAACTTTGATAATCTCTGCTGGACTCCTAAGGGCACGATAAGAGTAGGAATACCCAGATTTAGTAGATAGGAGTCTGGCGATAATTGGAGATTTGTGCAGGTGCGGGAAAGTCTTTAGTGGCAAAATTTCTCCGAGATCCTTTGGGTCTAACGGTGTTGGAGTCGATGAAGATAATGAATAGTTTCATTTTACTTGCGTTTCGAGTTTGTATGTGAAGGAAATGAAAAGGGTATTCGAACATTTTTACAGATTAAAGGAAATGTTGAAACCATTACTTTGATTTTTCTCATTTAAACATTTTTTCCATATGTTCTGCGATAATTATATGGATAGTGTTATGTCGAAGACTTTTAATAGGGTTTTACTTAAATAACGTCGTTTTGTCCAAGGGACGTCGGTAAGATAGAATCCAATTCATTGTCAAACAGCAACGCTATATTGTTCATGAGAGGGAAAAATTTATCCCTGACACGGAGGTTACTTTTGCTCTACTGTAGTTTGTACGATTTTCTGTTTGTTTATTTCGTTAGCAGGATTAAGCAGAAGTTTGAGTGGATCATGGCGAACGTTCTACTTCGTAATTGTCAACGAGTGATAAAAATTTGAAGAGTTCTGGATGTTCATGCCTTTGGAAGAGGGTTGGGTGCTGGGGTTGGTTGCTGAGCTTTGGTATATGTTTTTGGTCTCAGAGAGTCTTTGAAAAATGTGAAGCAGTTGCCCGTCTGGCATGCTTTAAAATATTTTTATGTATTGCCCAGTAATCTACGAAGTTTTCGTTCTCAGTGTTCATTTACAATTTCACAACTATATTTTATGACCCCGTTCGGTATTTTATTGGACAATGAATTACGCTGCACCAATATGCAGTAAATGTGCCTCGCTGTCGAACTTCTCAGTTACTATTCCAGAGGTCCTTTATTCCTTACACCGTTGGACTGTGGAACAGCCTCTCAGAGGATGTCGTGCAATTAGAACTTCAAAGGTTTCAGCGAAAATGTAATGCGTTACTACCCCAATACTATTCTTCTTGCATTTTAAGACATTTTTATCTATTTATCTACTTATTAATTTATTTTTTCTGTTTCAGTAAGTGGGATCTCTTCTTTCTGTATTTCACTTTACTTCCTCTTGGGCCCTGTAGGATTGTTCCATACGAATAGGTTTCATCTACTGAATAACAATAATAAAAAGTTTGTAATAATTTCATATACTAATGCTTATCTGTTAGTTATTGCTTGTTTTTAGATCCTTAATGTGTCTCAGAAATTGCTCCACTTATTTTCATAAAACTGTCAATATGGAACGATGTATTTCTTACGTTTATATACTGGCATAAATGCTCAGATACCTCACAGTATACTATAAAATACAAAGTTTGTAAGCATGATTGATCTCATACACGATCGTCCAGACATTTTATAGGTCGCTCATTTTAACGCCGAGTTAATATCCATTACGAAATAAGTAAGACACATAAATCAATCTCTTTTTATCGCGAGGCATGAGTTTTATTTCACACTTTCGGACCATGAAAGTAATAAGGTCCAATTAAGCATAGCTGCGTGATTTTGATGCGAACTTTATTACGGCATTGCACTAATAGTAAGGCATAAAAAGCACTAATGCTTTTAAAAATACCGGAAGCAAGTTTGCATTACGTGCATGCCTTGAAAGCTTTTCGGTGTACGCTTTGTTTTTGCCGCTACTTCTTTTTTACTTGCAGCATATTCATGCTGTATGATTTTAGTCTTTTATTATGTCTAAGGCAACCGATTACCAGAAAGGCGAACCTTTGGAAATTTTTCGGAATCATCTGTGATTGAGATAATTTAGTTGAACTGCTTTTGCGTACATATTTTAAACTCGATATTTGAGATATTGTGTAAGATGTATGTATGTGGTTTATAACTTCAATTAAAATATTTAAAAAACCAAATAAAGTTTTTCCTCGTTGTTTTAATGGTATTTGGAATTGCAATGGATAACCTTACTCCGCATAAACACCACTGTAAAGGGTATTAGCTTGTGAAAACTAATATACTTGTGTATTCAAGCCAAATAATTTAGTTTACCTTTTCTAGTTGAAGAGACAAGAAAAATAATATAGTTGGTTTTTAAAAATTTGCATGAGATAATAAAGCAATACTTTTATAATAACAATTGAAAGCATTGAAAAAGTACTGGAAAAGGGTATAAAAACAAGGAAAGATTATACGTAATAGCAAGTAAATCTAGAAAGTTTACCTAGCAGGGATAAAAACTGAAAGATTTGTTCACAATGTCCTCTATCAGTTATGCACAGTATATCTCCCATGCAAATCTCCCCAGCGTTATAAATTCTCTCCGTCGCTTTTCAGAATTCCTTCAATCGCCAGCTAAGCGTAAATCCTTTTATCCCGACTATATATCGTTTATTCTTTCTTTAATATTTTTTTCTCTTAGAAAGGATTAGCTGGAGTTCTTCCAGCAGATTTTTTTTGTACACCAAAAGGATTAACTGGAGTCTTGGAGTTTTCGCTCTGTATTTTCACAGCTAAATGGTGTAATCCTCTTGTTGATGCGGTTTTCTCAAGAATCCAAAGGTTTTTCTCGTTTTTTAGATTACCCATTTTTCATATTTTTTGCCTAAAGATTTTATTTTATATATTTTATATATATACATACATATGTATATATGTATGTATGTATGGTATGCATTAAAATTTTATGTTTAAATTTATAATATACAGTATATTTACACATGGTATGTATATATATATATATATATATATTATATGATATGTTAAATTATTTATATTGTATGTATATTATGTATGTATGCATGTATGCATTAAAAGTTTATCAATGTCGAAATTTATATGTTTATAGGTCCTTTATTATATATATATATATATATATATATATATATATATATATATGCAATATAGAATATATAATATGTTACATGCAGAAAATGTAAACCAGGCATTTCAGTACTATTCTGGTTTGCATTTTAAGACATTTTTATCTAAATTTATATATATAAATAATTTATTTTTTTATATATATATAGTGGGATATATATATTTCTGTATATCATATATATGTGTGTGTGTGTGTGTGTTTGTGTTGTTCCATACAGTTTATATAGGTTTCATATATTTATATAACAATAATATAAAAGTTTGTATATATATGTATATACTAATATATATCTGTTATGTTATTGCTTGTATGTAGATGTATATATATGTCTCATAGATATGTACTTATTTTATAAAACTATATATGGAACGATATATATATATATTTATATACTATAAATATATATATATATATATATATATAAAATGTCAAAGTTTGTCAAGCACCTGATTGATTACACAAATAATAAGACCAAACATTTTTACCTCACTTTAACGCAGAAAGTTAAACCTCATAACAAAATTATTAAGACATAAATACTCTTTTAAAGGTGAGGCAGTGATTCCATAAAACTTACGTATCACTTGAGAAAATCAATCTAACTCTATCAAGTTTTGGTGAGGTAACAATTAACAAGCACTATGAACAGGCTAGTGGAAAATGGGCATCACTTTAACAAACACTATAACTGTTTCCTGGTTCTATTTCATCTAGATAAGTCTCAGGTGAACAAACAGATTTTTCACTTTTTTTACCTTGTACACATTCATTAATTTCCCTAATTATGTCTGGTGGTCTGATTAAAGAAACGCTGTGCTTTTTAAAACTTTAAACAGACAAATTTATTTCTAAGTTCAAAAGTTATGAACTGCAGAGTTCACAATCTCAAAAATATTTACAGTTATTTGAGACAACAGTGTAAGGTTTAAGTTTTTAATCAAGTTTAATTCACAAAACATTAATTTATTCGTTGTTTTAATGCAATTTGTTGCAATAAGATTCAAACCATTAGCTATCACTCAGGTTTTAAACATATACCTGATTAACTAAACTCAACACAAGTGTTCACCAAAAATATTACTGACTGCCTTTTCCATTAAGTATTCTCTGAAATCTCAATAATAAGTATGCACTAACAAAATGCTAAGTAATCACCAGCACAAAACTTTTTAAAACACTAATTATAAAATTAAAGTAATATGATAAAAACAAGACATATAAGAATGAAATATGCAAAAAAAATTTACCCAACAGGCATTTACTAACACAAAAATATGTTTAAAGATTATATCAATCTTTCAAAAGATTACCTTCACTTTTTAAAAAGGTTAAACTCACATCTTTCTAAGACTTTTCAAAAGACAGCACTGCCAAGTCACAATGATCCCGACAATGATCGTTTATAGTTAGCAGCAAGACACATTAGAACTCACTATAAGAGATATTATCCACTTCTTATCAAAATGATAATTCTTGGAGTTTTACCTAGAACAGTACTAACTTTAACTCTTAACATAATAAAAACTAGTAAACATCACATTACCTTTTTAAGTATTACACCATTATACACTTTCCAAAATTTTATATTATATATTTAGATCACTCTTACAAAATGTATACGCTTCTTGGGAGTTTAACAAAATTTGTACAAATAAGAGAGCAGCCAGTATAAACCCTTATACATGAATGGTAATTTGAGAGAGAGAGGGAGACAGGATATATTGCCAGTATATATTTGGCTAACTGTCTCTTTTATTCAGCACTCCTCTTTTTACCTTCAAGCCTTCCCAGAATACATGATACATAAAGTGTGCATACATTATAATTATACATACAGGTATACATGTATGTTATACATACAGGACTGGAGCTTCGAGCACCTTATCTTGGTGATTGACATTTCTCTGGTTCACTCAAAACACCTGATCAAACAGACGGAAGTATTTGTGACCAAAACTGGCTCGATGTCAGCATTTTAACTTCATCTACCTCTCTGTTCCTCATTCCATTACTCAAGATCATGGAAAAGAATAATCATAGACACAGCTAATAACCATGGAACAGACACACGTGATAAACATATAACAGGCAATTTGCCGATTGGCTGTCAACTCGTCAGATAAGACAAGAGGCCTCTGCCTTTCTCCAAACACGACTTCATTCACCCCAAACAACTGTGTAAATACAGGATGTACTAAGAGATAAGAATCTTACCCTCTCTCTCTACACGGCCTGTTAAGAATTAGAGTCCATAATACCCTGTATACAATTTTATATACTGCACCATATATTAAACTAATGGGAAAAACATATCAAAACATCAAAATTTCCACAGAGACACATATGATATTTGTAGAATGGTTTTATATATTATAACACCTTATAATAATATATATATGTAAATGTATATACAAATATGTATATATATGTGTATATAAATGTGTATATATACTGTATATGTATATATATATGTATATATGTGTATAAATATACAGTACATATACATATATACATGTGTGTGTGTTTGTATGAATTTCTGTCACACACACTGTGACATTTTTTATTCATAAATATTGAGCTACAACTGTCGTTTAATATCCAAATCACCCTACCTCGAGAATAACATAACTTTGTAAATGTTAAGCACTTCGTCACCAAGGGATTCGAACTCCCGATTGATTGGAAAACGACGACGTACAATGACGCTTTTTACCATTGAGCTGTCAAGAGTTGATATGGACTCTGCTGTACATATGCCTGTTGAATTCAGTTTTTGTACTGAGAATTAGTATCAGCCCACCTCCACAATGATAGCTGATTGGTACATTTGTAACACGTAGCTACCAATGAATTTCCGTTATACACAAAAGATGTGTAAATTGAAAGATGCTGCCTGAAGTAAATAGTAGTCCTGTGTTGAAAGAGTGTGTATCTTAAAATTTGTTAAAGGTGGAGAATAGTAGGAGGTGGATAATAGCAGAGCTGAATGCCACATGAGTGGAAAGGGCTAGCATAAGTTTGAGAATTATTATGGAAGTGATGGTTGAGGATTTAAGGAATACAATTAACGTTGAAGAATAAAAATACACAGGAAGTTGATTACGTTACAAGTGACAAGCTGTGGTAAAGTGGCAAATGTGTTTGAGCGGTTGACCGTTTTGTGTATGATACGTCTGGATAAGGGAAATGTTCTGAAAGAATGGTGAATGTAATTAGTGTTCATTTGTACGTGTATAAAAGAGTGGTGTAGAGCGTAAGAATTTTGTTGGCATAAAATTATTTAGTGTGAGAATTTTAGAAGTAAAGGGAAAAAGCTGTATGTGGCATACTTAGAAGCAGGAAATGTTTGTGACAGAGCTTACAGAGAAGCAATGTTATAGGTGTTGAGGAAGTATTGTTTGGAAGATAAGTTGTAGAGAGTAATTAAAAGTTTCTGTGTGGGAAGCAGACAGTGTTAGGGTAATGAGAGAGAGGTGACTGGTCCTGTGCTGTCAAGTGGGGCTTAGCCAAGGCTGTGCAATGTCCCTATGGTTGTCTAATGTCTTTATGAATGGAGTGATGAAGGAAATCGGAACAAGAACAGTATTGTTGGTGCAAAGTCTTGGTATAAGAAAATACTTCACAAAAGGATTGTGTAATAGCTAAAGTCTGAAGATGTTGCATGTCTTATTTGGACAGTGAAAAGAAACTTAAAAACTAGTGAAAGATGTGTGAGCAAGGGTAGAAAGTTGAGTAATGTGAAGAAGAGTCAAGTTTTGTGAGCAAATGGAAACATGGAAGAAAGAGAAATTAACGTGGAGGAATGACAGAAGTAGCTCCTAAAGGTATTTAGGAGTAAATATAATGGAAGGGTGAGAAAAGAGGTGAGCAACAGAGCAGATGAAGCAATAAAAGTACCAGATTGAAAAGCAACGTCGAAGTATAAGGTAGATATACAGTAGTTGTTGAAATTGTTTCTGTAATATATGAGTGTAAGAAGATTTTGAAGGGTGAGAAACGTGAAGACACTTGAAAAAAAAAGGTTAAAAAAAGAAAAGGCTTATCGTGAGGGAAAAGTTGGGAGAGAATTTTTTAGATGGTTTGGTCATGTGGAAGGAGTGAAGGATGACAGGTTGGTGAAAGGAGTGTATGATTCAGAAGTGTTTGGAGGGAGGAGGCGAGGAAGATCTAGAAATGTTCGGATGGATGGCGAGGAGGTATTGGAAACGAAGGTCCTTAATATCCACAAAAGGCTAGATTGCGTCCAATCTGCAGGTGAATGGCAGTGTGTGTGTGTGTGTGTGTGTGTTTTTTTCTAGGGTTGTGAGGGTGCGTGTTCATCGTGCTCTTGATGAACCTTCTGTGAAAGTATATTGTTGAAGTTTGCTGTGTAGGGGTTTATCCACGATTCAATAATAAAGGCATGAACATGACTGCAGCCATTGCCTGTTTTTTTTTTCCTCTGGAGCCACCCCCTGTGAGGGAAATGGCTTAATGCTGAAAAAAAAAAATACTGTGTAGCACTCTTTGCAAGTCTGTTTCTCTTTTGTTAGATGTCAGATATGCAGATTTTGTATAGATAATCGTTAGATTTATTCATCCCCGTAAAGTGTCTGGATCCTGTTCCTGAAGAGGCTGTTATTATTCTGATAATGGAATTTATCAAAACACATCCCATAATGTTAGTTAGGGGTTACTTACTTTCGGATGTCATTGTGAAGTAAAAATGCATCCTTTTTTTTTCCGGCCTTCATACTCATCCTTTCAAAAGAAGGGATTTCTACACTTACTTTGCCCTTTATACAGAGGGAGATATATTCGTAGGGGGGAGAGAGCATGTAGCACTTTCAAACCACCGTTTTTCTTCATTTTCGAATATTTGCTGGTATACGGGATATTTGTCACTGGTGGTCTCTCCAGAATATTATGCATATGATAATTGCTCCGGCATTGTTCTTACCAGTGAGGCAGTCTGATTTTTTTTTATTTTCTATATTTCTTTTTAATTTTATCGCTGTAGTAGAGTTGGCAGTACCATCACTTTTATAACTCTAGATTCAGTGGTCAACTATAGAAAATTACTTATAGAATGACACTGGTAAAACTGACTCAGGTCAAATCTGGAAAGGGAATGCCTGGATTCATGCTGCAGTTCTTCCTACGATAATTTCAAGGCACGGGCGATCTGGATGTTCGAGAAGCTGCTGTTATGACTCTTGTACATTTGTGTCTGTCTATATGTCCACATACACACAGGCTGATGGAACATTCCACACTAATGCCTTTAACAAGATGTCTGCGTTAAAGAGACAAAGAAGAAAGATCGTCCGGAAGAAGAAGTGAGAAACAAGTTTTTGGAGCATGATGAGAGGCAGATAAATGCAGGAAAATCTGTACTGACGGATCAGAATTGGAAAATGGAGTAAGATGCGCAGTGGTGTGTGACGGGGAATCATATATTAAAAAGTTATCAGACTCCTCATCCATATTCACTGCTGAAGTAACAGCCATAGTTGAGGCTCTAAATCTTGCATCTGATAAGAAATTTTAATCCACAGTAATATATAGTGACTCAAGGAGTGTTTAAGAAGCCCTAAAGAAATTTAACCCTACCCATCCCTTAATTCAAAGGCTTAGAAATGGCTTTTTTATCTTTCTGTTCGCCACAAATCAGTAAAGTTTTGATGGATTCCTGGGCACATTGGTCTAGAAGGGAACGAACTGGCTGATAGTAAAGCAAAGGATGCTGCAAGATGTGATTTCTTAACTAATAAGGTGCCACACTTGGATATGCATCCAGTCATCAGACGATACATTCGTACAAAATGGCAGCAGAGATGGACTTCCCCCATTTTGTCCACAAATAGGAAGTACAAAAACATTAGAAAAAGTATCGATTTTTGGAGTTCGGGTTTTAATCGTAAAAGATTTGAGATCATCCTAACACGGCTTAGGATTGGCTATACCCGCTTCACCATAGCTATATTTTAGAGGGAGCCAGTGCCCCAGTTCGTGCTCACTGTGGTGGTCAGCTATCCGTTGAGCACATGCTGGTGCACTGTCCTAAATTTAATCGCCTCAGGGCAAAGTACTCACTAACTGGGAAGACTATTTTAGAAATTTTAAATGATCACGTTGATGTAGATAACCTTATGAGTTATCTGAAAGAATCTGGTTATTTTAATGAGAAATGATTTCAGTATATTTAATAAAGATTTTAGTCTTATTTTTTTTCTTATACTAAGTATAAATTTTGAATATACAGTTAATATATACTTATTTTATGTTGGTTCTGTCTAATATCATTCTTCATTTTTTACGTTCATATTCTAACACTGAATTTTACTGGTATGTCATCATTCACCTATTCATTATCAGTCATACATTAATTTATATATTTCACCTTCATTACGGCGCTGAATAATCCTGATGGGTTCCGGCGCTTGGTCTTCAAGACCTAAATTTCATAATCAATCAATCAATCAACAAGTCCATGACTAAGGGAAGAGAGGAAGGGAAGGGAAAGATTACTCCAAATATTTGTATATATAAAATGAAATATTCTTCATTTGAAAGAATTGTCCAGTATCCTTGATTTAGGTTATTGTGCTCAGATCATTTCTTTGTTTCAAGTCCTTACATCACAAGCCAATTGATGATGAGGAATGGGAGAGCATAGTCTCTCTCTCTCTCTCTCTCTCTCTCTCTCTCTCTCTCTCTCTCTCTCTCTCTCTCTCTCTCTGCACGCAACTGCTAATTAAGAAAAGAACATTTTATATTACCCTGAATTTTGTCACTTTCTTCTGTTCATTCACCCATTGTTAAACTTTTTTCCGGGACCAGCCCAGGGCAGTGAACAAAACGACTAGCTTATAAAATGAGTCTCTCCTTTGTGTCGTGCTTGTTTATAACTTATATAATCCGTTTCTTTGTTTCTCTGTTGCTTGTTGTTTGTCGTCTGTTTTCCGATTACGAGTTGATTTCAGAAAAGTCTTTTGAAAGGGAGCGACGCTGCAGTGGATGCCGACGAGTGTTCTTTGTCTTGCAGGTAAATATAGCTTTGAATCTAGGTATTCCTTTTATAGTCTCTCTCTCTCTCTCTCTCTCTCTCTCTCTCTCTCTCTCTCTCTCTCTCTCTCTCTCTCTCTCTCTCTCATCATAGACTGATTGAATTTTTAATGTGGAATATAAATAGTAAATGTAAAATTTACTGTTGATTTAATTTTACACTATATATATATATATATATATATATATATATATATATATATATATATATATATATATATATATATATATATATATATATATATATTATATATATATATATTATATGTATCTATATATGTTTATATATATATATACATATATATATATATATATATATATATATATATATATATATATATATATATATATATATATATATATATATATATATAGGTGTTTCGAAATTAAAGGGCCCCCTCCACAGAACAAATGGAAAGTTATGAAGTTTTCTGCTATAGCCTATCTCCAAGTACATTATTTCAAGTTTCTATTAAGCTATTTTTCATTTTACATTTCTTGTGTTTTCAGACTGAGTGACGGAGTTAGATACAGCCATGACTAATGACCTGGAGGAAATGAGATGGATTGACTGAATCCTGGCTATAACCTTCAGAGAGGCCAGGGATGCTGGCGCATCCTTCATTTCACGTTCCTGGATAACTAAATACATTAAAGAGATTAATCCATTGTTAAAAGAAACTGGAACGAAAATCCATATGACTGTCATCATGAAAAGAGTGAGAATCTTGGAAGGCCTGAAGTCCTTTCTCAGGAGTCAAAAGACATCATAGCTGAGGCAGTGGGTAGACCAAGAAAGTCTTTACGTAAATTGGTGCTTGAACTAGAAACAAAAGGGAGAAAGAGAAGTTATAGTGCTGTATATCGTGAGTTGAAAAAATCTGGTATCAAGCCATTTCATGTTATCAGCAAGCCCAACATCACTCAGCAACAGAGAAGACCGTGCATGGTTTTGTGGTTCATTTCTTAAAGATTGGGATGAAGCTGACTTTCTCCATGTTGCTGCATCAGATGAATTCTTCATTTACACAGTCAGGAAGCCAAATCATAAAAATGACATTATTTGGGCTGCAAAGTTGGATGATATCAGCGATGACGTGCGCTATCACCAAGTTGTGAAATTTCCTGAATGTTTGGGAATTTATCTCTGTTTCACAGCCAAAATGGTTAATGTGGATCATCAAAGAAAAAGGACAGTCATGGAATGGCGAGTACTTTAGAGAAACTGTGCTCACTGGTGGAGTATTTCCTTTCCTCAAAGATCCTGAAAATTGGTGCAGTATTTCCTTTCCTCAAAGCTCCTGAAAATGTGTTATCTGTTGAAGAAGTCACATTTTTGCATGATAAGGCACCATGTTTCAAGGCTCTTCAGACACAGGAGCTGCTTTGAAACAGTTGTGAATTTCCAGGTAGCTCCTCTGACCTTAATGTGTGTGAAAACATTGGTAGTATCTTGATCGTGTTGAAGCGTGCACAGTGAACTATGATGGTATACCAAGCCTCGACAACCTAATAAGAGGTGACTGAAGTGCTCAGGGAAATGGAGTTTGAGTCTCAGCTTTTTGCGATTTGCTGAAGTCATACCCTCAAGAATGCAGGCTGTGGTACAGGCAGATGGAGGCCACAAAATATTAAACACTCAGAGAGAAACTTAAATAAATACCTGTTCTGAATTACTTTTGTTTTTGTCCATATCAATTTTAGTTTATGCTGTAGAGGTCAAAGGGGGCCTCTAATATTATATAACACCCTATATATATATATATATATAT
The DNA here is from genome assembly GCF_040412425.1 of Macrobrachium rosenbergii. NCBI lineage: Eukaryota > Metazoa > Arthropoda > Malacostraca > Decapoda > Palaemonidae > Macrobrachium > Macrobrachium rosenbergii. The sequence goes on along the minus strand of NC_089743.1, from coordinate 12,414,491 downwards.
ATATATATATATATATATATATATATATATATATATATATATATATATATATATATATATATATATATATATATTTATATTTATTTATTTATACGATAGTGATAGAGAGCAATGTTGCAATAGAGATATTTAAACTACAAAACTATTGTGCTAACACCAGTAAATCAGGATATTGAAAATTATGTAATATGGTTCATCAACAAAAATATATTTCATAATGTCCTCATAAGTACTTATAAAGGGTAAACACTGATTTCAAGATTGACATAGAAAACTTAGTAAAAACGATCATCAGGTATTAATATCAATTGAAATGGCTAGTCTCTGATCATAAAAACGATGGTCATCCATTTTACCCAATTTTTAATAAAAACAGATAAAGGACGCTATAAATTTATGCTTCACCGGCCACTCTTCTGAACAATGTCTTTCAATTACGAGGAAATTTGTTGTTGTAATAATAAGTTTGGGAGACTCGTCTTTCGAGAAGGCTGGGATGTTTGGGCAGAGTAGCCAGTAAGGGCACAAGCCAGTTCCGACCAAACCTAGAACGTGAGCTTGGAATTTTGCCTCTGCTTTGTTCCCACACTTGAACCGTGTTCCCAACCAAAGAATTTCTTGTAAAGTTTCTAGTCTCCGTTGTTAGTGTTTCTGTTGCCTCTCCTGGTCGCACCTAAATCTTGCACCCAGGGTACCATATACTTTGTTCATGAGTGCTGCATCCATCACCCGATATTCTTCCTTCCATGCCGTTTAGTTACTGTGGTGCTGCATATTTTACAACAGAGACTAAAATTTATCATATTGCCAAGAGTCGCACACTTTTTCTGGTAATTACAGTGTACATTTGTGTATTGCATTATAGAGTATGCGTTTGGTATTCAGTTCGGAGAAAAAATTCCTGTAATCTCATGTGAATCAGAATATTCCTGACATTCATATGTATAAATTATTTATAGAATTCCTCTGAAATTTCTTTTGAACTTGCTTTTCAAGTCGTATTCAGAAGTTTATTTCAATATGCTGTAGCAAAAGTTTTTTCCGTTTTTTCAAATCGCATTCTGAAGTTTATTTCAATACGCTGTAGCAAAACTTTCTTTTTTTTTTTTTTAAATCGTATTCTGAAGTTTATTTCAATATGCTGTAGCAAAACTTTTCCGTTTTTTCAAATCGTATTCTGAAGTTTATTTCAGTATGCTGTGGCAAAAGTTTTTTCCGATTTTTCAAATCGTATTCTGAAGTTTATTTCATATGCTGTAGCAAAACATTTTTTCTATTGTTTCAAATCGTATTCTGAAGTTTAGTTCAGGAAGCTGTAGCAAAACTTTTTTCCGTTTCATTTCAGTATGCTGTAGCAAAACTTTTTTCCGTTTTGTATGAGTGTGAATTCCTTGAATACATGTGTGTATGCGTGATGTGTGTATGTATTGTAGAGATGGTCAGAAAAATAGGTTGATCACTGTAATTTTGAAGAGAGGGATGAACACATGTTGTATCATTACTTGGATAAAGATCCCGTGAACGTACACCCACCAAAGAAACCGATGTCGCCTCGCCAGACCTGGCTGGAGAGAGAATGCCCTTTTTGCCCTGAAAGATGTCTTGCGTTCCAACTACCAGGACGTAGTTAAATGGCTGTTTAGGACAATATTGATATGAATAGCCAGTTTCATCAATATTTATGGTTTTTCTTATAAATATGATACGAAATTAAAATAAAACAAGGTCATGAAATTTCTTGGTGATTACTTTCAAAACAATATGCGATTACATTTATTAAAAGAATAAAAGGGCTCTCTCTCTCTCTCTCTCCCTTTAGTGTGCACCCTTTCCAAATCAGCAGTCCGTTATCACACCCTCAGAATTGGAAAATAGGAAAAAAAAATATTAAAGAAATGTCAAGAAACAAAATTGATGTGATGTGTATTGATAATTTTTTTTTTTTCATTCAACAAAGCTATTTTAAGCGTTATTACTATTTTCGTTTTGAGAAAAAAAGTAATATGCATATAAAGAAATATATATTTGTCTTAATTATTCATATTCATCCTCGAACCCGTTAAGCCTCGTTGACACGGGCAAGTTTAGCAGCCAAACATGTGATAGCTAAGTTAAGTCAACGGCAAGTAAGTGTTGACACTAGGATAGAGGAAATGGAAAGTATTTGCAGCCAGTAGCCATCAAGATGTCCAGTGACATGGATAGCAATTGATGCTGCAGTTGTTGTTTTGGCAAAGGAATTAGAAATAATTGTGAATAACAAAAAGGAAGAAAAACGTACAATATGGGTAAGGGAAGTGGTTTATGGAAAGTTTAGGAGGCTCCAGTACTACTTACTGAATTAGCTACTGAAGATCCCATAGAATATAAAAGACATGTGCGCATGGATGTGCAGACGTTTGAGGAACTGCTATATTTGGTGGAGCCTCATATCTACAAAGGACACACCGATGAGAAACGCCGTCCCAGCAAGGATTAAAACTGAAATAACCTTGCGTTATTTGGCAAGTGGGGATGGTCTTGCATCACTTGCATACTTCTTCAGGGTGCCGGCTTCCACTATTTCAAACTTTTTGCTTAAAGTACTGCAGGCAATCATTGATGTACTGAACAACTACTTACAGATAATACATTGCAAGTACACTGCAATTTCCACCTATGCATTGTTTATTTCTAGCAAACTTGTATATTTATATATGTAGTTATCACACATAAATCACAAAGTACTTAGGAGAATAAAAAGAAATAGTGTTGTGAACAAGTTTTTATTGATTAAATTTCAATGTAGAGAATATTAAGGACAAATCTATGTAATATAAACCGTTATAGTTCTTCATAAGAAGCAAAACTCTCAATGGGAAATTGTGATTCATTACTCATAGGGCCTACATTTGTGTATGAAACTGTAGAACCACACGGTGCATTAAAAGATTGCGCCATTGATGTTGTGTTTTCTGACAGAGAGACAAGTCTTTCATGTGTTATTTTTAATAACCTTAATTTTTTTCTTAAAAATTCAACTTTGGAAACATGAAGACCTTCCTTCATCAAAGCTTCGGCTAACATATTCATTGCCATGTCAGGCTTGTTTCTGTTCATGTAATCAATGTGCCTTATATCCCACAGGCATTCATATCCCTCATAATTCCCAAAAACGTTTAAATTTCATTTGGACTCCACTTCTCGCACATGCTTGCGTTCGGGGAAGGTGATGACAACTGTCCACCAAAGCGGCAACTTGGCGTTGACACGTGGACAGTTGTGGCTGCTAGTTGGTTACGTGACGGGTAAGTAGCGAGTAAAGTAGCCGGGACATCAACTTCACTTGCCACTATCCTGGACTATCCCAGCAAGTGGCAAGCTTACTAACTTTTCGTTGACATTGGGCAAGTAGAGGGGTAGTTCACAGGTCGCTAGTACTAGCGGCTGCTAAACTAGCCCGGTGTCAACGAGGCTTAAGGCACCTAGACGAACGGGCAAGTGTCTGGGGGAAAACATGGTTACTATTATCTGATAGTCAACAAAATGACGTCGATAGCGAAGAAATAAAAATATCCCTGTCACACAACTTCTGTTGAAGTGTTACCAGAATTTTTACGAGTATTTCCTGGCTTCTGGCGTTATTTTGTTCGTCAGAAAGGTCCCCTAGGAATCGGCCTTACATCCCATAGAGGAGCGAGCACCCCTGATTAAGAACACCTGAGATTAATCATACTATTGTTGATAACTATGTCTCGAGTGGTGGCTATTTGGGACGGTTCGGCCACCTGCTATTATGGTTCTGTTCTCCGTTCAGTTTGCAAAGAACGAAGCTACTTTTTGGTTATATTTGATGCAGCATATTTCGACGGTTTTTACTCAAATTAAGGAAACTGATATCCATAATCACCATAACTTTTGCCCATGACGATTTTGGAAAAATAATCTTCCCCCTCGAGGCTCCAACCCTTAAACATCAGAATACCAGTTAGTGATCTTATCGGTTCAGCCATCAAATCTCATAAAAGTGTTGCATTATTGGGGTCGTGGAGTGCTACTGCACGTATACTCAGGGTTTTACACAACACCAGAGCCATACTAGACTTTATCTAATTAGTTCACCCACGTACGGCTTGGATGTTGTGTAAAACCATAAGTATAGGTGCAGTAGCACTCCACGAGCTCGAGAAAGACTTCGAGGACGACCTTTAGGACGACATCGAGGGCGAGCTCGAGGACGACTTCGAGGATGAGCTCGAGGTCGACTTCGAGGACGACCTCGAGGTCGACTTCGAGGACGACCTCGAAGACGACATCGAGGACGACTTCGAGGACGAGCTCGAGGATGACTTCGATTATGAGCTCGAGGAAGACTTCGAGGACGACATCAAGGATGAACTCGAGGTTGACTTCGAGGACGACCTCGAGGTCGATTTCGAGGACGACTTCGAGGACGACTTCGAGGACGTACTCGAGGACGACTTCGATTATGAGCTCGAGGAAGACTTCGAGGACGACCTCGAGGTTCACTTCGAGGACGACCTCGAGGTCGATTTCGAGGACGACTTCGAGGACGACTTCGAGGACGAGCTCGAGGACGACTTCGATTATGAGCTCGAGGAAGATTTCGAGGAGGACATCAAGGACGACCTCGAGGTTCACTACGAGGACGACCTCGAGGTCGATTTCGAGGACGACTTCGATTATGAGCTCGAGGAAGACTTCGAGGACGACCTCGAGGACGGCTTCGAGGACGACCTCGAGGACGACTTCCAGGACGAGCTCGAGGACGACTTCCAGGACGAGCTCGAGGACGGCTTCCAGGACGGCTTCGAGCACGACCTCGAGGTCGACGTCGAGGACGACTTCGAGGTTGACCTCGAGGTCGACTTCGAGGACGACTTCGAGGACGCCTTCGAGAACGACTTCGAGGTCGACTTCGAGGACGACTTCGAGGACGACCTCCCACTCCTAGCTCTCTCCTGAATATTTCCAGCATCGTATCTTGTGCCGATGCGTCGCCAGACGTGCATTGCTCTGGACTATCGAGGTAAAGTAAGTTTCATCACTGAGCTTCAGACTGTCACTCGATGGGCCGGAGTTCAATTCCCCCAGCCGGCTGATGAAGAGTTAGAGGAATTTATTTCTGGTGATAGAAATTCATCGCTATCTGGTTCGGATTCCACGCTGTAGGTCTCGTTGCTAAGTAACCAATTGGTTCTTAGCCACGTAAAATAAGTCTAATCCTTCGGGCCAGCCCTAGGAGAGCTGTTAATCAGCTCAGTGGTCTGGTAAAACTAAGGTATACTTTTTTTTTGAAGATTACATTTTTCCAGTCATCGATATCGTAAACAACATGTTGCAGAGCAAAGCCCAGACGAGTGTCACGATGCCATTCCTTTAACTCCTCTTTGACCGCCGGAACATGGCACCTGATCCCATGCTCCCTCAGTCGCTGTCTGGTTGTCTGTGTAGTGCACGAGAGATGCAATTCTTGCGTGATAGTTACTGAGGTTTTCAGGGGGTCGTCTATGGATGCTGCAATGATTTGTTCGTCTTGTTGTCGTGTTGTTATGCGTGGGCGTCCTCTCCTAGGTCTATTTGCCAATGTTCCCTCTTTCCGCCATCTTGATATCCACCTTTGGACTGTGCGAGTTGACACTCCAACGCTCACGGCAATATCTCGTGTTGGAACACCACGCTCCCACTCACCAATGATCCGACCTCTTTGAGTTATATGCTCAACAGAGTTGTCTTTGTTTGCCGCCGCCATCTCTACAAAAAAAATGCCATATATAAGTATATATTATATAGACTAAAGAAGACAACAATATGGTGGAGATTGCCGTAATATAGATAATCGTGTTTACCAGCTAATAAAGTTACACAGAGGCTGCAAATCCCCAACCGTCAAAACTACGCAGCTACTGGCTTTTGGGATACGCATCGTCCATGGCTGTGTCGCAAACTCCCTCTTCGGAAAAACAGGTCCCCCCAATTTCCTTCAAAACTATTCAGAACGTAAACGATGATATAAGTGATGCTATAATGATACATATCTGTCTTCATGGCGAATTGGAAGAATTGATATTAACTGTTATCAATAAGGGTATTAATATCGCCACTTCAAATATGTTGATAAGCGAATCTCGTCAAGCCCTACATTAACATCACCCCATTGCCCATCACCTTTAACCTCCTTATCATAATATCCTCCTACCCCCCACCCCCACGTGCTCGGTGCTTAAAAGAGATAATTAATATCGAAATAAAATACGATTACATTTCTTAAAAGAATAAAATCTCTCTCTCTCTCTCTCTCTCTCTCTCTCTCTCTCTCTCTCTCTCTCTCTCTCTCTCTCTCTCTCTCTCTCTCTTGAAATATATTTCAGTCATTATTGCACTTTTTTGTCTGAATTTGGTAATTTCCCTCCTCCTCTCACTCGAACCATCGTAACTATGCATTGGCAGTTGCAACTTCAGCTACCGTTCAGAGCAAGAAGGACATGATCTCTCCCAGCAAGGTTTGGCGAGGCGACATCGGTTTCTTTGGTGGGTGTACAAACAGATTCCAGTAATAGGGAGACTTTATAATTGGGACAATTGTAATTAAGGCGGGTAAGTTGATAAGAAGGAAGTGAGTTGTATACTGGAAGACGTATGAAAGTTAAAGAAATTGTTAGAAAAATTCAAGGATACTTGCGAATATAAAAACTGTTGAGAGAGAAATACAGGACATGAAAGATTCAAAGTGAAATGAAAGGTTTGGGTAGAGAAATAAAATTTGCAGGCTCAGAAGATGGGCAGTGTGAAGAAAGGAAGAAAAGAATAGGAAGAACATGAGAAAGAAAGGGCAGGAGACGAAAAAATGTTCAGGATAACTACGAACCGGAGTTGTAGGTTAAAAAAAAAAGTTGCTTGTGGATAAAGGTAAAGCTAAAGCAATCACTAAGATTGATAAACAAGTCCGGTTCAGAAATAAAGAAAAACTTGATATAGTGTGTGTGAAGGAATTGTTGTCTTGTTCCAGTAGCTTTGAAAAGTTTGTAGAATTGGAGACAGAAGAAAATGTTGTAAGAGATGAAGGAAGTTAAAAGTATATCTTAGTTTAACCAGACCACTGAGCTGATTAACAGCTCTCCTAGGGCTGGCCCGAAGGATTATATTTATTTTACGTGGCTAAGAACCAACTGGTTACCTAGCAACGGGACCTACAGCTTATTGTGGGATATGAACCACATTATGACGAGAAATGAATTTCTATCACCAGAAATAAATTCCTCTAATTCTTCATTGGCCACACGGAGAGTCGAACGCTGGGCCAACAGCGTGCTAGCCGAAAGCTCTGGCCACCCCTCCACTGAAGGAAGTAATGTAAGTAAATTGTTTATGCAGGGACTGTTCAGGATGCCAGAACGCAATTAAAATTTTGATAATGTGATGGAGTGAAGAGTTGATGAACTTTCCAGTGAGGTGCCGCTGTATTGTTGAAAATGAAGCTGCATGGCTAGCAGGAACGTGTAAGATATTTCTCAGTGGAGAAGAAAATCATAAGAAATTAATAATTGTTCATTTTGTGAAGTAAAATAGAGGATAATATGAAAATTATGAACAATAACAATACGGTGCTTGGTAAGATTGTCAGTTTTCGCTTGAGAAAGTCCTACAGAAGACAGGGGAAGCCATTATTCATTTTGTTTGAGAAAAGTTCGTTAATCAGTCTTTGCTATGAATCATCTTTGAGAGAATTTTTTAAACTGTGGTATAAATGAATGCAGATTGTGACAAAGTTGTGGATAAAGATGTGATAAAAGTGATAGATGTAATTTGGAGAGGGCTGTGGTTAATGATATAGAAGGTAGTTAGCTAAGTACCATTTTAAGATTTGCGCCAATTAAAAACTTAAGTAGAAACCAAGGCAAGTTAAGATTTTGTGCTTGGGTTCTATAGTGAATGGAAGAAGCTGCAGGTTTTTGTTAACGATGTTTGTTGATTGATGATTGTGAGTGTAAACTGCTGAGACAGTAAAAGTTTTGGAAAATCATCTAAGAAGAAAAAGCCAAAAGTAGATAGTAAGATAGTAACAAATTCGCCTTCCAGAAAGATTAATAACCTTTATGTTGACGTTACTCGAAGCTGGTAGTGCCAGCGTGGACAAGGGCATAAGGATAGCAAACCCAATTCAGAATACTTTCTGAGAAAACATAAGTTTAACAAATACGATAATCATTTCTCGAAAGGGAACAGGTGTATTATATATATATATATATATATATATATATATATATATATATATATATATATATATATATATATATATATATATATATATATATATATATATATAGGCAAATTAATAATGAAAATACGATTATCAAATGTATCTTCATTAATAACGATGACATACCCACGATGACATACAAACATACACACACACATATACATGTATGTATGTATATATATATATATATATATATATAGCTATATATATATATATATATATATATATATATATATATATATATATATATATATATATACATACATATATATATCATCATCGTGTGACGACACATTTATTAATTGTATTAATGTGCATAATAACGCTCCACACGCACATATAATCTTGTAAATAAGTATATAAATTTCAGTCAAGTATATAAAAAAATGAACATGAAAGCACTTGCTATTTGACCCCAGCGCAATTAAGTCGGTTCCGAAAAGAAGTCATGAAAATAATGCTAATAACGGCCATGGTGACAATTAACATTTTTATTAGCAACTGCAATAACAAAGTCGGTAACGTCAGTTATTTTATCATTGCTTCTTTTTAATAAGAGTGCTATTTGAAAATTTAATTAAAATCGTGGAAGAAAATTACACCTTCAGTGTATATATGATTTTAGACTTTCTCTACTTTTTATTAAGGCATGAGAAGACCCTGTGAATCCTAACAGAAAGTCTTTTAAAATTCCACATTTTTATATTTTTTTCAAGAATTCATAAAGTATTATTTACGCTTGAACGCAAGAACTCATTTTTTTCCCGTCTTGAATTTTAGGTGAAGACGCTGTTTTCATTGTTAATGGCCGTGAGTGGTGGCCGCTGGAAAATCTCCACTTTACGAAATGCACCCGTAATTATTCTTTCAGCAATGAATATCTATGCCAAACATGAAATTCGCCTTCCATGAATAATTAATGTCATTTCACCGCCTATGATTTAATATTCAGCATAATTCCTTTTTCTACACTTCCCACTCCTTTTTTTCTTTGCACTGTAGGAAGAACGCTGGAAATGCTTCAAGCGTGTAATTTATTTTTTTAATCGTGAAACTCCTGGTGAGCATCATTTCATTCCCGGGCTCTATTTTTCTTGCAATGTTTTTAGTTTCATTCTGTGCTGTCTTGTCGTTATGTAAGCATGAATAACCTAAATTCCTAGATATATATATATATATATATATATATATATATATATATATATATATATATATATATATATATATATATATATATATATATAAATATATTGACCTGATATATATATATATATATATATATATATATATATATATATATATATATATATATATATATATATATATATATATATATATATATATATATATATATATATAATACATATATATATATATATATATATATATATATATATATATATATATATATATATATATATATATATATATATATATATATATATATATATATATATATATATATATATATATATATATATATATATATATATATATATATATATATATATATATATATATATATATATATATATATATATTGTCTGAACCATACTTGGTTCTACCATATTCTCAAAAGGTTAGGACCGGGACTGAAGCGACCAGGAAGCCCAAGGGCAAGACAAGGAGGAGGTAGCAAAATAAACAGCCAAAACACCTTAAACCTATTTATTAAACCTGAGTTCTCTACATGTCAATTTACATATTTATAGGTGAGTTAAGGGTTTAGCAAAAAAAAGTCAAAACGAATATTACAGCAGCAGCTGAAAATCAAAACTAATAATGAAATAATAAAGCACAACACAGTTACACAACCAGGGCTATACACTTCCCCGACACTAAAAACAAAGCATGTCATAATCAAATCACCACTGCCATACACTTGCCTGACTTCAGAGCCATACACTTGCTGATAGTATCACAAAGACATGAACATACCCTGAGCCATACACTGCTCATCAACATCATAAATAATGACGTAAATAATCAGCACCCAGAAGCATAAACATAATCAACTGTAATAAAATCTAGCCTTCTCACACCTAAGGTGTCATAAGAATGAATCCTCCACAGATGGCTGTGGTTTAACCATCCTCCATCCTTGAATGGTAGATTTCAAAAAGCAGTAACACCTGCTACTCCAAGTAGCAACTCCACTCTGAAGACCCAACTGGCGCTCTCATCCTCGACCTGTAGGACAATCTCCTCCTCGACCTGCAGTGGCCAACAAGTGTTGACCTGTCGCTCTCAAGACCTTAACATAATGACCTCATCCTCGACCTGCAGAACGATCTCTTTCTCGACCTGCAGCAGCCAACAGGTAACCATCACCTGTCGCCATCGAGATGTCGATCTGCTGCTGCGCTAACCTTAATCTAAAAAAGAGCAGACAGCAAATGTCGCCTCACACCAACATAACAAAAACACAGGAGGGCAGGTAAAACAACCAAACAAGCCACACAAGGCTGTTACAAGCTCAAACAATAGAAATATTGTAATACCTTACAATACACATACACACACACACACACACACACACACTATATATATATATTTATTTATTTATTTAGTGGTTCCTCAGCATAGGAATTTAATTTTCTCCAAATTCCAATTCAAATATAGAAATGTTCTTATAATGATCCGAATATTCCCATAAGGAATAATGAGAATTCAATTAATTCATCCCACACTTAAGAATTTACCCCATATCCACCCTTTGTACCCAATTTAATGCAATTATTTTAAGCGCAAGCACAATGTATAGTTTAATGAAAACAATACTCAACAAAATAAATAAAAGAATAAAGCATTTCACAATAAAATTTAACATAAATGATGAACAAAATTAACATAGTCGTATGTCACCATGGTGATGCACAGCTGACCTGAGATAGAGGGAGGGAGGGGAGTATTTAGTTGAGGAGAGGAGAGGAGACAGAAAAAACATTACTGTCCTGTTTGTATGTAAAAGCAGTAACAATTCACATCAAAAAAATAAAAGAAGGGAATTTCACAATAAATTTAACATAATGATAGAATATAAAAGCAATCAAATGCAATATAATAACTAAAAATTCGAAAGAGTCTTACCTTGAGCGAGTGTTCTGGACTGCGCTGAGTGAGGCAGTAGAGAGGAGAGGGAGGGAAGGCTTACTGGGTGGAAGACAGGGGTTCACTTCCCACTGTCTTCCCAGCTGTACCACTGGGTCTGGACTTGGATGATTTTTCTCTTTCATTATGTTTCATCTGTTTGCTTTCACTTACACTCGATTCGCCTGGATCATTTCTTTTTGTTACAGTTAAATACCTATTGAGTGACACTCTCTTCTTTCAATTTTTTAGCACTCTGTAAAACTAACTCATCCCCACATCATCAAACAAACTGGTGTCGTGTTCAGCTTTTGCACACCATGGATTGTTTGTTTCTACAAATTTCTTTAGATTTGGCTGCGTTTCACACCATTTCCTGATTTCTGTGGATGACAGTGGCAAAGTCAGCTCTGTTTCCACCTAATCCTCGGATGAAGAAAGTTCTTTCTTTGTCTCTTTGAGCATCTTCAATTCATCCACTGTCAGCTCCTCCTCATGTTTGTCAATCAGTTCTTTTATGTCTTTGTGGTCTGCCTCCAGCCCCATGATTTTGCCGAATTGCACGATCTCTTCCATGGCTTGGTTCTCCTGAACGAAACCTTTGAAGTCATGTTCAAGAACGCAGTCAGGCCATAGTTTACTTCATGCAGAATTGAGCGTTCTTTTTGTGATGCCCTGCCATGCTGTATTAATGAGTTTTAAGCAGCCAATGATGTCAAAATGCTCCTTCCAAAACTTCTTAATGGTCAGGTTTGTTGCTTCGGTAATCTTGAAGCGTCTTTGAAACAGAGCCTTAGTGCAGAGTTTTTTAAAGTTGGACATGACATGCTGATCCATGGGCTGGAGTATGGGGGTGATGTTGGGAGGGAAGAATACAATGTCGATGAAGTCAGACTGTCTGTCCAACAGTTTGTGATCTTTCATGTCCCTTGGATGGCCAGGTTCATTCTCTACTACAATTAGGGCTTTGAATAGCGGGTCTGTTTTTTTCCGGATAACTTTTTATGGTTTGGCAGCACACTTCGTTCATCCACTGCACAAACAAAGCCTGCATGACCCAGGCTTTATTGTTGGATGTCCACATGACACCCAGCTGCCTCTTCTGCACTTTTTTTCTTAAATGCTCGTGGATTCTTGGATGAATAAACCAACAACAGCTTTATTTTTAGATCCCCCGGTGCATTAGCACAGAACAGTAGCATATGGCAGTCTTTCATTGTTTTATGTCTTGACATTTTCTTTTTTCCAGATGTAATATAGGTCCTCTTTGGCATCTTCTTCCAAAAAAGACCTGTCTCGTCCCAGTTGAATAATTGTTAGGGCTGGTATCCCTGAGAATCCATGGGGCTTTTAAACTTCATATAATCTTCGGCTGCCTTTGTATTTGCACTTGCAGACTCTTCTTGCTGGGCAACTGACCTTACCTCTGTCCGTTTCATAAATTTTTGGAACCATCCATGACCCGCCTTGAATTACATTTCTTGAGTAGGACCTGGTGAGTCCTTGCAACTTCTTCATAAATTGTCGAGGCCTTCTACAAAATCGTGGCTCGATTCACAGAATCTGCAGCGAGCTCCTTCTGCCTCAACCACAAAAGCAGCAATTTCTCCATTTCTTCCATTGCTTGTGGGCCCTGCTTAAATGGCATTCTTGTTATTCCTACAGAATTATCTGATGCCTTAATTTCCTCTTTCTTCTTTAGAACAGTAGATATTGTCGAAATAGATCTGCCATTTCTCAAGCTAGGTCAGACACGTGTGTGACAACTTCATGCTTGGCTATCATTTCTTTCTTAAATCCAACAGTTAAAGACTCCTTTTTCTTCATTACTTCCTTAACAGGCTTCTTCTTCATGGGTGACATTGTTATTCACAATTATTAGTGAAAAAATTCACAAACGATTGCAAATTATGATGTGACAAAGTTATGCAGTCTAAACTTCGGGCACAAACACGAACACAAGGCACAGGTTTAGACTAACCCGGATCAACGAGTCTACGTGTCAGGGTCACAGCAAATGAGGCTGATTAAGACCTATTTTGACATTTTAAAGAAGAGAACCATTGTCAGTTGTTTTATTGCTTTCCAGCTTTGTACCCTTCTGTCCCTACATCCACATGGCCCTCCCACTATCATCCACACCCGAGGGGATCCTGTCCCTCCTCCTGCAATCCTGGTCGGCTGCATGCCAGATTCCACCAAACAGTATTTAAGTTTAATTTTTAGTTCATATAGAAACAAAATTTTTCAAAAATTTTTTGCAACAAAAATTTTATGCAGAGGAACCACTATATTCATGCAACAAAAATATATAATAATGAATCATTCATATGCAGAGGAATATATATATATATATATATATATATATATATATATATATATATATATATATATATATATATATATATATATATATATATATATATTCTGAGGCAGATTGGAAGAATGGAATTGGGATTTTAATTAACTGCCTTGAAGGCCAACACAAAGCGCTCAGAATGTAAGTGATATGTGAAATAAATAGACTGACTTACCTTGATATCACATCTAAGTAAACAGAGAATTGGAGGTCACCAAGGGGAAAAATTAACCAGTTATTTAATTTAAACTGAATTTATTTACAAATGAAGCAATCAGGAAATAATATGAAAAGGCTGACTGAACAGCAAGCAAGCACATACAAGGTGCAATCAAATTAGGCAATGTGTAGCAAATTGCTGAATCTGAAAAGGCTACGGTTCTGAAATAGTTTAACATGCAAATGAACGTGAAGGTTGCTACTGGTTAAATGATTTTTGGGTGTTAATGCAATTTGACTCATTGTTGGGGGGAACTGTCTAGTGCCCCAGACTGCTAATCAGAAGACTCATGCATGTGGCAGGATGGCAGTTAAACGTCTACACTATTTTTGGTTCAGAAGGCAGGGACTGACTGCTCGAAGTGCTGGATAATAGGTTCTGGAAGAGAATTCCAGGTTAGCATTCAAGCCCAGTGATTTTCTCTCACATGAAATTACTTAGGCACGATGGAGAAACTGATCAATTAGATTTAATTAGCACGGGTAACACAATGGAGGGAATGATCTAATTATGATCACTGAACTAATTTAATTTGAGCTTGGGACAAGTCATGAGGGCAAAGGGCTGCTAGGTCTGATTTGACAAAGGAGGGCTTTGCTTAGGAGAATGAAAAGTTGGAAATACTGAAAATGGAGAGAGAAACAGAAAACTGGTAGTGGAAAGAGTGCTTCCAGATGTACATTATTTCTTTTGTTCAGTGAGCTCATTGCAGAAGACGAAATTAAGCTGCAGGAGTCTCACGGAGAGAAGACCCGCACCAACTTTATGCTGTAGCAGTTGGGTAAGGAGTGTTTGTCGCCCAGGTCGCTGGGCATTGCATCCGCTTTGTTGTTTGGCTTGGAGCACAGGACATTGGTGATCTGAGAGCAGTCACACAGCCAGCGAAAGGTCATAGGGAAAATAGATCTTATGGCTAAGACTCTTAAATGTAAGGAGAGCAGCCCACTCACAGCCCGGATTCGCCCTTGTGTCCCTAACGGCTATCTAACCCCCCAAAACATTTGATGCTGGGGTTAAGAAGTCAGTATTGTATTCCCCCCAAGTCAGGTGATATTGGGGAGTTCCTACATAAGTTCAGCCCCCTTAGTGGAGTATCCTCCAGCCGTGCCATTAAATTCTGCTTCATAGCTGATGGACGGAGAGACGAATTTCTATAAATACGGAAGAATATATATTAATCAACGAGTAGATACTGAAGGACCTGATTTCAAGATATATTGAACAAAACAAACACCAAAATGATCAAGAATACACAAAATTCATCAAGAACGCGGATCACTTTGAAATTCTACGAAATGTACGTTTCAGGCGCGGCAGTAGAAAACTGAGTAGCAGTTAAAAACAGACAAGGAAACACTTCAAAACGTTTATGAAATATGAAAGGGAATACACCCTGGCATTCACTGACAAGGCCCTTTGATCATAATCTTTTGAGGATTCCTCACAATAAAATAAAAAGTATAAATATATATATATATATATTTGAAATGAGGCAGTTGAGCAGGGCACTTCATCTTCAAGAAAACTATAAATTTGTTTGAAATTGATGCAACATTAGCATGAAAAATATTCGGACAGGTAATTGAAATGCGACAATCGAACCGTTGATGATTATTAAGGCTTTTTCTAAATGAAAGAAGTACACACATATATATATATATATATACATATGTACATATTTATACATATATAACATTATTTTAAATAAGTTTATAAATTTTCCGTGATGGTGAAGTTCCCCGCTCAACTGACTCATTGGAAATATATATTTATTATTTATTCTTTTTTATTTTATTGTGAGAAATTCTCAAAAGATTATGATCAAAGGGCCTTGTCAGTGAATGCCAGGGTGTATTCCCTTTCATATTTCATAAACGTTTTTAAGAGTTTCCTTGACTGTTTTTAACTGCTACTCAGTTTTGTACTGCCGCGCCTGAAACGTGCATTTCGTAGAATTTCAGTGATTCGTGTTCTTGATAATTTTTGTTTCTGTTTTTTTAATACACCTTGAGAGCTGCACTTAGTTTTTTCTTTAGGTAAGAATTTTTATTCGCACCCTTCGTACCCAAATAAAAAAACGATGACATTCGTCGGTATAAGTGTATTGGTTTTATGGACTTCATTTTTTTAACATGAACAACTTTTTGTAACGAATGTTATATATGTTGTCGAAACATTTGATACTAGTGCATTCATTTAGATTTCATGCGGTGTGCGTCAGCTATTTTTTAAAGATAATTTCTTTTTCATTACATCTCTTTATTTCGTTTACCTCCGGTATATAGTTTATTTTTGCTTATATATTGCACTCATTTGAGCTTTGATTTATCACATAAGTCTAAGTTTAATTTGCCTACCATTTTAATCTGTTCCTTGATGTGATTCCTTTTAATCCTTTTGCTTTCGTTTCGGAATTGCAGTGATTTATGTTCGGTCTTATCCACGCCCCTTGCTTTTCCTCTGCTTTTATTCTTCCTACCGGGAAGAGTAATGGCTCTTCCCTCCGTCCAAGACGTCCTTTTATTTGTATAGTGAATAAACGGTTAGTTTCAGTGGCTGATTTGTTGGAATTTATGCTGGGGTTCTGTCTGCCACGTCGGTACACGGACCTAGGTCTGTGAGTATTTTCATTTGGACCTTTGCACAGACTTAGACAGAGACAGACAGACATCCAAACGCACACAATGGTAGAGGTAGACAGACATAGTGAAAGGCTGCCTTCGCTGATATCTTAGTAAGGATAAATTTTTGCTAATATTAAAAGAAAGAAACATAAAGACAAAGACAGAAATATGGTCTCGCCTTGATCATTATCAGAGGAAGTTATTATTCATAAGCTAAATTGCCTTTCCCGAAAAGTTAATTTCAGATCATTTATGCTTTAGTAACAGAGGCAACATTAATTGCCGAGTGTCGTGTAGCACCCATCCCTGCTCTAAATATTCTTTCCATTGACAAAAGAACAGTGAGAGTATGAGAACGATATACTCCCTCCCCCTCCCTTTCCCCTACCCCTTCTTCTTCTTCTTCTCCCTCTCCTCTCCATCCCCTTCTCCTACTCCTTCTTCTTCTTCTTCTTCTTCTTCTCCCTCTCCTCTCCCTCCCCTTCTCCTACTCCTTCTTCTTCTTCTTCTTCTTCTTCTTCTTCTTCTTCTTCTTCTCTCCCTCCTTCTTCTTCTTCTTCTTCTTCTTCTTCTTCTTCTTCTTCTTCTCCTTCTCCTACTCCTTCTTCTTCTTCTTCTTCTTCTTCTTCTTCTTCTTCTTCTCCCTCTCCTCTCCCTCCCCTTCTCCTACTCCTACTTCTTCATCTTCTCCTTATCCTCCCTCTCCTCTTCCTCCCCTTCTCCTACTCCTTCTTCTTCCTCTCCTCCCTCTCCTCTCCCTCCCCTTCTCCTACTCCTTCTTCTTCTTCTTCTCCCTCTCCTCTCCCTCCACTTCTCTTCTTCTTCTTCTTCTTTTCTTCTTCTTCTTCTTCTTCTTCTTCTTCTTCTTCTCATGTTGCCCCGTTAAAAGATCTTTCTTGGTATGTAGGTGGATCTCGAACTCGTACTGATACAGGTACATTGATGACCCTCATCTCCTACTTCGTTTTCTTTTTTCTTTTTCTTCTTCTTCTGTAGTCGGTCGCCTGACTCGTTTATTTGTTATCATGATGCCATCGCAAATGCCTTGCATGGCGTCGTCATGACCTGAAAACGACTACGACTTGACTTCAACGACTCCAGTTACAAGGCGCTGTTGTGTTTTATCTTTTAAAAGGCCCATGGATTGCGTTTTCACTCTCAGGCTCCTTTTTATACCGAAGTTTACGCTAACAGATGCGATGCTTACAATCATATATATATTAACGCATGCACGGACATGATATTAGCCACTTTACTCTTATAATTACTACCTTTACCTAACTGGATACTTACACTAGCGTCGCACCCTTGAAGGTCATATTGATAATAAAAAAAGTTTAGAATACAAATTATACTAAATTGTTAGGGTTCATATGATTATTTAAAATAAGGTGAGAAGAAGGTATGATGGTGCATTTTCCTTGATTTACAATGAAAAATCTGCCTTGATTCTTACTCTCTCTCCATCGTCTGTGCTTGCTTTTTATTTGTATAGAAGGTTGCGTTTCTTCGTTGATTTCTTAACCTTTGTGCAGTGTACGTGTTGAAGTTAACCTTTTTAGAGGTTATGAGGATCACCGGCTTCAGCGTTTGACATCCTACTAAGCAGTCATTCTTTTATGTCTCCATTTTGTATCTTCTTTATCTATTTTACTCCGATAATAATACGTTAAAATTTTTTTCATGTAATTCCATCTTATTTCCTTACCGGAGAATTACATATAATCTTCTATTTCTGTTCTTTGCTTTATTAAATATTTATGCCGGGGCTTGACAACATTTTCCTCGCACTGTAAGTTTATCGTCATTACGAGTATCATTATTCAGTCATATTCTTTGGAAAGTCAGATATATATTCCAACCACGATCATTCGTACGTTATCTGAAGGATATTTTTATAAAATCCTCGTAAGTCCTCCCTGTGAGTGTTAGAGTTTCTTCGTAAATGGACGTTAGATCGCATTAATAGTTTCTCTTGGGGCTTTAGCCGCGCTCATGGCTCGCCTCTTTACATGACGATTATTGTTTGAGCGTCCTGAGATAAAAAACCAGTCGTTGTGGACAATCCGCGGAATGCATATTTTTCTTTTGTTCCGTCTCGTTGTGTGGGTTTGCTTGTGTGTTCCCATTGTGTGCTTTTGCTTATCGAAGGCCCTCTTCGTTTTTTATAAACTCTTCATGCTTTTGAGAGTCCCATTTTACAGAATGTAATTTCTTATCTGTGGACCCTCACTCTCTAATTTTTAGATGGGGAGCCCGGTTGTCCGGGATCAGCTAGAGGCGCTCTTTCGGTCCGTTTGTGCTTTATGATGGACCATGTCAGAATTTGCATTTTCTTCGGTGCTTTAAGAGTCCTCAATGTAAATGGGTCTCTTTTGGGTTTCTTTTCTGCATCGGCTCTAAATGGTTTCCACTTTGTTGTTCATCGACAGCCCGTCATCTTTGAAGTATCTGTTGCTCGCTTAGACCCAAATGACCCCTTTTTTTATTGTTCTGTTTTCTTTTTCTACACTTTTGAAATTTTTGAATGGTAGTATTGTCTGCGCCTGCTGACAAGTACTCTGTCTTTTAAAAATAATGAATTTGTAAATACAGGTTAGGTTTTACGTGAACTTTGCTTTTTAGTGGGAAACGAATGCACTGTGTATTTTCAGAATTAATTTTACGACTCAGAGTCACGCTTTTGAAGCAAATCTTACTTTACCTGTTGAATTTACCTGCTGAAATCATTCTACGGCGTTTTTTTGTTTGTTTTTTTTTTAGTTACCTTATTATGGTTATTGGTTTGTTGTTAGTGTTTTTAATTGCGACAATTATTATTATATTTTGAAGTTTTTCCTGTTGTTGTTGTTATTATTATTATTATTATTATTATTATTATTATTATTATTATTATTATTATTATTATTGGTGTTGTTGTAGCTGTAGCTCTTCGCGTTCTTGCTGCCGTTCTATCTCGCCTAATATTTTCTTCACTTTCCATCTGCTGATAGTGAGGATGATGAAGTTTTTCCTTAATGCGGCTGCCGTTCCACATAACAGATAGTCTGTAGCGTGAACATAATTATTTAAAGTTTCAAAGGCGCATATTTTTCGCTTCGCCTCCTCCCTTGTCTCGCTGTCTATCACCGGCTCGCAGGTGTCAGTTTTTATGAAGAAATTCCTAGTCGACGTCATTTTCTTATGGAACTAACTCTCTCCTCTGCATCTCCGCCCTCCTTATCCTTCGCTTCCTCTTATTCTTTTTCTCTTGGCCGTTTGTTAATGTTGGTATGATGCACATAATTATTTCGTGGGGAAGGAGATGCCGAAGTAAAGCTTGCAGATAGAAATCAAGCGGGATAGATTTATGCTTGTGAGGCTTTTTTAAGAGATAAATAAAAATTAGTTAATGTGAGATAGAGCAAGTTACATCTACGCACATAAAACACACACACATAATATATATATATATATATATATATATATATATATATATATATATATATATATATATATATATATATATATATATTATAATTAATTTTTCCTAATAGAAAATTTTATTTTATATACATAAACCCCTGTAAACTACACACACACACACACACACACACACACACAGAAAGAGAATGTTGTAGTTTGTGTTAAATAATATAAATTTTCATTAGAGAAGCATACCATGGAGAGTAAAGTAACTGAAGCACTTCAGAAACAGAACCTTGAGAGAGAGAGAGAGAGAGAGAGAGAGAGAGAGAGAGAGAGAGAGAGAGAGAGAGAGAGAGAGAGAGAGAGAGTCACATTAGAGTTAGCATCTGCAATGCCAACTTTTCTTATCATTGTATCTCTCTCCACTTCCCCCATCGAGACGTTTTCAGACGTGTGGCTATTTTGAGATTCAAACCTGTCACTAACGCTAAAACATTCCATTAAATGGGTCGCCTTCATTTGCGGTACCTCCTTTCCTTCTGGTTTCTTTGAACTGTCTTGTCTTTTAATTGTCTTTATGTATAATTTTACTTTTTCATGGTACTGTTCTCTATTTATCTTTTTTTTTCTGATACCGAGGAAAACATATGAACCTATTTGTTTTACTTTTTTACATCTTCCTGAGTTCCATTGTAAAGTTTTTATTCTTCGCCTATTTTGACGGGTTCTCATTTTTTCGTTTTTAGATTCTTTGATCTTATGAAATATATCGGATGTTGTGTTGTTTCGTGTCTCGAGTTTTGCCTTTAGTTTTTGCTTATTTTCTCCGTTATTCTTCTTTGTTTTTCTTTCTAGTTACCTTTATACTTTAAGTAGCTCGTAAAGGGAGGCAGCCCCGGTTATTTTGTTTATATATTATGGTATTTGATTTTATAATTTTAAGAAAGAAGTTATATCTTACGTGTAAGGAAATTTGGCGGTACTTTTTTTTTTTTTGCAAAATTTAGTGTTGTTGAGCAAGAAATTTCTCCGTATAGGTTAGTTGTAGGATGTGAAGCAGAAAAAGGTCTTCTTAGTTTTCCCTTTTGAAAATGAAAAAGAAAAAACTGGCTAGCTTGGTAAATTGCGAGGAGATTGTTAATAACACTATTATAGCTGTTCCGTAAGTTTTATTATAAAAACCATGACACACCTCTTGCTTCATTCTTTGCCTCTTGATGGTCTAAGAACATTTAATTGGTCTCCAAGGCATGAACATAAGTTGGTTTTTGATAAATGGGGAAGTCCTCTGCCAATAATAATATTTATTGAGAAATATATAATAATTGAAAATAGCCCAATTCTAATCAAGCTCCCATGACAGCAAGAGAATCAAGGGATCGGCTATACTAAAAAATGTAAATGATATGAAATACGTATGATTTTGAGATGCCAGAAAACTTCTCTCCATGAAGCAATAAATAATTTTTAGTCACCCAAGATTGGTTTATAATAACTTCCCGTGACATTACTCCACTGCTCTTTGTGTTTTCAGCTGATGGAGAATTTATGCTCCGTGCTGACATGCTTGTCAAATTGATAGCCATGCGCTTCTTCCATGTGAGTTGACAGCTGCTACTGAGTGATAAGTTCAGTGTAGTTTTAAGTTCTGCGGAATTTGTTTTTTTAAATTCTCTTCCACTTACGTAAGAAGACTTCCTCTTTTCCTAGTGCGTCACGTAAGGTGGATCGGTGAAACGTGTTCTGATGAAGTTTCACCTGCATACTTCAATAATTTTGGATATTTTTTCATCATTCTGTTGATTACTGTGACATAAAGGCCCTATTCACAATTGGTAATATTTGGCTTTTTTAAGATTGTATAGCTGATTGTGATCACATTTTTCACTAAAACCCTTAAGCTGCTGATTTGCATGTCATTATAGAAGTCATAACTGAAGTGCCTAGGTTGTTTTATGATTTGTGCATTAATAATTTAATGTTATAGGTTTTACCTGTTGCAGCTTTCAGCTATTGTTGCCACTACTACCCCTACAGATAATAATAATAATAATAATAATAATAATAATTAGGATGATTATTGGAACTGAAAAGACTCGATGAAGAGAACAAACAGAAGTCACCCCGGGACTCGATAACAGTTATCCAGTGAGGAACGATTTGCACAAAAACGTCTTCGCCGGATGATCCTTCGCTGTTTTCTGTCATTCTTTTTATTTAATATCAGCTGTGTCGTATTAGATTCTGTGTTATGTTTATCATTCTTTATATTTCAGTGGAGTTTTAATTCAGAACAGACGTTAAATTCTCCTTGGTTCCCATGATATCTTTCCTCGCCGCCTCATTTAGTGAAAACTTCCTTATTGAGACTTGTTTCGTTTCAGGAACTAAATTACCTCAGTGAGGTAGGAAAGCATTGCTTAATCCAGCATTCTATTTTTCAGAGAGAGAGAGAGAGAGAGTCAGACGGGTGTGGCTGGTGTCCCATTACTTTCTGGAAGACTTGGGTGAGTATTGCAGATTGAGGGTTAACACTGGTATTTTACAAAGTTGAATATTAAACATCTTTGTGTAAGTCATCAGCTCATTCTTGAGTTAACATTTCTTCGTATTTGTATAATTTCTTTTATGTTTCACCGCTCAGTGACGATTATGGGCTTTGATATCTGTTTTGTGATAAAGTGTTGATCGGGGATATGTGCTCCTTATAAATATTAATTCCACTAACTATATATATATATATATATATATATATATATATATATGTGTATATATATATATATATATATATATATATATATATATATATATATATATATATATATATATATATATATATATATATATATATATATATATATATATATATATATATATATATATATATATATATATATATATATATATATATATATATATATATATGATGTACCGTCGCTCAGTTCTACGGTCTTGCTTCACAAGCGAAAGTAGGAGATGCAAACAAAGAAGGTTCAGTGACTTCGCCCGTTTCTTGAGAAATCGATTGTTCACTTGTGAACTTAGAAAATGAATGAATTAAACGCATGATAGTTAGTCGACTGTTGTGAGCCGCATCCAAGTCGCTAGCCTAAGCGAAAATCGCTGATATGCATCATTTATTTTACCCAGAAAATGTTTGAAAGCTAGCTTTCAATTCCCATGCTAAAATCTTCTTATCATAATGAGGTACAATTTTATATGTAAAGCTCTGTAATTCTTAACATGTCTTTAAAATTAGTCCTTGCCATTCCATCCTAGGCTGACCTGTCATGGTCCTTTTAGTACTTTTTGAAGACTTTGTTCTCTTACTTCTTTCTAATGAACACCATATTCTTTGGAAGCTTGAATTTGAGGTCACTGGTCTTTTAATAATAATAATAATAATAATAATAATAATAATAATAATAATAATAATAATAAGGATTATCCTTTTGTTTTCACAAACCTCATACCTAAACCTTATTTTTATTTACGATGTTTTATTGAGAACTGATTCATAAGAATTTCTTAACATATTTAACAGGGAGTAACTGGTAACCATAGAATGCATTATAAATACTCAAGCGCTGTAATGTCATGTTATGAGCCACATAACCGAAGCCATACACGATCATTTCAATTTAATTTTTATCTTTTTATACGGTATGGTTTTCCCGTAACTTGTAGAAGAAGTTTTGAGAGAGAGTTACTATTTTAGGTAAATGGGACCTTAAGAGGTTCGCTTTCTCTCTTTTCAATAGAGATAAAGAGATGGCTCACGCTCGATTCACACCGGTATCGAAAATGGTCTCAGTTACATACATCTGTTGTTGAAGTATGGAATTTATACAGTATTTTTGTCCGCTTGCATGTTCGGTGCAACGGATCACATTGATGTGTGTTGGTGTTGTGAGTCATCCACCCCCAGATTTAATTTTGTGGCAGAAAATTCTCTTTAAGACCATTCTGCACGTTTACTTGAATTTAAAGATAGAGGGTCAGGTGAGATCACATTTTTTTACTGGTTTCCATTTTCTTAAGTATTTGTTTCTTTGGTCGTTGGGACATTGTACGCCAGCACAGTGGGCTGCCCCTTGCCTCTGCTACTCATGATTAAATGACATCATTACTCCATTGTGTTCGAAATCCATAACTTGATAAAAAGCTTCTTTTTTTAAATGATTAATTAGTAAGTGCTATTATACCACAAGCTATTTTTTGTTGAGCTACTATCTGAAATTGCTTATGAATGGATAATTTTACTGGGGGTTTGAGTTTTTCTTTTTTCTTATAAATTATCCTTGTCCCTAAAGCTTCGTGACACGCCCTTGTACCTTTCAGATTAGCCAACAACGCCATGATCAGCCGCCATTTTTTTCTGGTATGTCATGCAAGATTTTTTTTTTCTCAATTCTTCTTTTCGGTATATCAGATTACAGCTGAGTAACTTTTGTCATCTTCAAATATCTAGTGAAGTTATTGTTTACTCTATATAATATATAAAGACCTTATCCCATTGCTACTAAAGCTTTTATTGCAGCTTTCCATTTATATAACTCATGGGCCTGTGGTTTGAAGGTTGGACCCCAGGCAAGGAGAGCCAGTTCAGTTCCGGACTCAGGAATACTAGATTTAAGCACAGATATTGAAAACCCATTGCACGTCTGTTGAGCGTATCAGTAAAGTAGGTAATTGGTACCTGGATGAATGTGAGTGATAGATTGAAACAAGGGTATAGAAGAATTTTGCGACAAATACCTCGTTCCAGAAAGTTAGAAGACTGGAAGGCTGAGTGCGTCAACTGAAGTCAATCCACCTAAGAAAAGAAATATATATATATATATATATATATATATATATATATATATATATATATATATATATATATATATATATATATATAAAAATATATATATATATATAATACATATATATATATATATATATATATATATATATATATATATATATATATATATATATATATATATATATATATATATATATATATATATATGAGAAAGAGAGCGACAGTGCCCCTGCATCAGTAAATCATTACATGTTCATTTGAGTAACGGTTGTAACCTGACTTCATGTTCAGTAAGTCACGAGTAACTTTAATAACGCCTCATATTTATTCTCCCATTAACTTCTAAATACCCGATCATGTTTACTATCAAACAACCGAACGCAAACATGTAAACAAACTCCCCTTAAAACGCCAGGCACATTTATGAAGACACTGACGGATGGGATGCAATCCACGCCCGTCAAGGGCTATAAAGTGCCGAATTTTTCTTTTAATTCCTCTTCTGTCGTATACTCTGTTTTTCCTATCTGTATCCCGTCGTATCTTTTCTCTTGGGGTCTTTCAATACGTTAGTCTGTATGTATGTATGTATATTATATAAATGTATACATATATGTATATATATCTATATATATATATATTGTGATATTTGTGTATTTATATATATATATATATATATATATATATATATATATATATATATATATATATATATATATATATAATTTATATATATATATATATATATATATATATAAATTTATATATATGTATATATATATATATATATATATATATATATATATATATATATATATATATATATATTTATTTATATATATACTGTATATGTATATATTGTCACATTCACGCAGTTGTGAGGATAAGGGATGGCTCTAATTATGACCTAGATAAATATATATATATATATATATATATATATATATATATATATATATATATATATATATATGTATATATATATATATATATATATATTTATATATATACTGTTTATGTATA
>NC_089743.1:12356197-12378697 GCF_040412425.1 Macrobrachium rosenbergii | reverse complement strand
TATATATATATCTATATATATATATATATATATTAATGTATATATATTTTATATATAGATATATATACACTGCTGGAGGATATATACACATTTACATTTTCTTACTATCTTAATACATTTGTTTAATGTTTAAAATATATATGTATATATATATATATATATGTGTATGTGTATACATATATATGATGTATGTTTACGAAAGCCAATATTTTCTTATATCGGTTTAATAAAACTTAATTTTGTTTCATTAGTTTCAAAATAGAATAATATGTATATATTATAGGAAAATATATATATATATTTTTGGAGTTCTGAACCACTAAATAAATCATACAGACATATTTCAAATTTATTGGCATTTTACATATCTTTCAATATTTTGGACCTGAAGTTATTTTCCTCATTAAGACATCAGGCGAAAAGATGCAAATCTTTCTTGATATTAAACCATTTGTCTAATTATGTTCACGTTTACCCCAAAAAATAATTTTTACATCTCATTAGTGGATAAAACATAAAAAAATGGGGAAATAATATGCTTAATTATGTTAATGGAGAAAATATCAAATGAGCCATATTTTCTGGATTTTTCTCAGGTAACCACTAAATAAATCATGGAAAATGCACATATTTCAAATTTATTAGAATAAAATTAAACATACAGCAAATATCTTTCAATATTTTGAAAAAACCTGAACGGTTATTGTTTTTCTGATCATTTATTATTCAATTTAGTACATTTTCAGCCCTGCAGAAAGAATGCAAATCTGCCACCACCTAAAAGTTAAGCTGCAATGACAGTCGTTAATTAAACCATTTGTCGCCAGTTATGTTAACGTTTTACAAGAATAAGGAAATGTTTTTCAAACGCAACGGTTCTTCCCAACACCTCCCATCGAGACATCATGTTTTGCGACCCTCCCAGGTATTTTGCTGAATAACGGGGGTTGAAGTCAACATTATAATACTTTCAATCTAGGGGAAACTTTATATGTGGCTTGAATTGGAAAACAAAGAAAATTGAAATGAAGAAGTACTAGTCAATTTCTCAAGAAACTTACCGTGAACGTCGAGTGCAAACGAGGGACCTCTCGTATTCTCTCTTCCCAATTCACTAATTAAGATAGACTCTCGCGTTCTCTCTCTCTCCCTGGTTCTCGTTTTCTCTCTCTCTCGCAAGGTGATTTTTGACATACCGCCCCGGGTAATCAGACAAATATCTGTAAAGGAAATAAAAATATTTAACTAGGGGTCAAAATGCATCTTCTGTGGTTTAGGTAGTATGCCCTAGCAATTTACTAAAGTTTTTTTAAAATATAAACATACAGCAAATCAGACTGCTTTCTTCCTAATTTCAGAGATGTGGTTGTCGAGGTCAAAAGACTAAAAATCACCCAACGACCAGTTATTAAAACTATATTTATGTTTTAACAGCTGAATCTTTCTGGCATTATATATATATTTTGATGAAACTATATCTATATCTATATATATATATATATATATATATATATATATATATATATATATATATATATATATATATATATATATATATATATATATATATATATATATATATATTTGTGTCCATTTTTGTTACTCCACACATCCACTTGAGCATTTTCATCTCTACCTCATCCAATTTCTTCTCTTGCACACTCTTTACCGGCCATGTTTCTGCTCCATACATCAAAGCTGGTCTCACTACTGTCTTATACACTCCTTTAACCTTTATATTGATTCTGTGGTTGCTCAAGACACCTGACATCTTTCTCCAATTTTTCCATCCAGCCTGCACTCTGTGTTATTTCTACATCAAAATTTCCATCATCCACCACTGTTTAACCAACAGTGGTTGATGACGGAAATTTAAGTACCTGAACCAAGGTACTTAAATTTTTCTACTTGGTTCAGCCTTGTCCCTTCCATATTAATCTCCGAGTCTTGATCTTCATTAAAACTTAGGTATTCAGTCTTCTTCCTACTGATCTTTAAACCTCTGTCTTCCAGTACCTTCCTCCATTGCTCTAGTTTTGACTCCACTACCCCTCTGTTGGTGCTGCATAACACATTGTCATCAGCAAATAACATGCACCAGGGGGATTGATCTCTTATTCCTTGAGATAGCACATCCATTATCAGGTCAAAAAGATATGGACATAATTAAAGCAGATCCCTGATGTAAACCAACTCTTACTGGTATCCATTAAATTAGCCCTACACTGCTTCTAACCTGCGTTTTTGCTCCTTCATACATATCTTGGACTAACCTCACATACTTCTCCGGTGTTCCCTTTACCCGCATGCACCTTCAAACCTCTTGGCATGGTACTCTGTCGTATGCCTTTTCCAGATCTATGAATACTATGTGCAGTCCTTTCTGCTTCTCCTGGTGTTTTTCCATCATGTCGGAGGGCAAACGCTGCATCGTCGTTCCTCTTCCTGGCATGAAACCAAACTGTTCTTCACCTACAAATGTTTCTTCTCTAATCCTTTGATCCATTATTCTTTCTCAGATTTTCATGTTGTGAGACGTTAACTTTATTCCTCTGTAGTTTGCACAGTCCTGGATGTTCATAATGTTCTTTCCACCTTGTCTACTTATCCTCGTTGCATGAAACCACTCCATTCCTATCCTTAACCTGTTTTATATGGGAGCAGTCTTTGGTGTTCTTGTCCCTCGACTTTGCAATTCTGTGAATTCTTCTCTACCCCTCAGGTGTTTCCAGCTCATCGTACATGTCATCTAATGCTCTTGCCTTTTCTTGTGCAACTGCCTTCTTTACTTGTTTCTTGTGTCTTTGGTACCTCTCCTTATCATCTTGCTGTCCATACTTTTCTCAGGTCTTTTTTGCATCTTTTTTGGGTTTCAACACCTCTTTCACTTCATCATTCCACCACCAGGTTTCCTTATCGTCAGGAGGTTTCTTTCCAGATGTCTTTCCCAACACCTCTCCACCCACTCTATCATATATATATATATATATATATATATATATATATATATATATATATATATATATATATATATATATATATATATATATGATATATATAAAATATATATATCGTTCTTATCAGTTGTCATATAGAAGGATCGTTCTTCTCAGTTGTAATATTCACAGTAATGCATGTGTATAATGACGAAATGTATTTGTAAAATTACTTACAGACCTTAAAGCTTTCGTCCAAGACTAATACTGTGGATTCGTCTATTGATATATATATATATATATATATATATATATATATATATATATATATATATATATATATATATATATATAATAATAATATATATATATATATATATATATATATATTATATAGGTATATATATATATATATATATATATATATATATATATATATATATATATATTATATATTATATATATCCATATATATATATATATATATATATATATATATATATATATATAAACAGTAACTCGTTAGCTATACCTGTTGTTGTCCAATCAGTGAAGCTGAACAGTACTGAGTCTGGTCTCGGATAAATTATCCCCAAGAAATGCTAGTGCTGTGGGCACATAATCCTTCTGGAAGCATCTGTGAGATAGGGCGCGGGCCTAGAATTCTCACCCCAACAATATTAGCCATAAACCACAAGGGTATCATCTTCTGGAGCCACCCTCTTCTCCAAAGGGGAATAAGGATGAAAGATGAAAAAGCGAAAGAAAAAAATATACATGTGTGTGTGTATACTACGTGAAATGCCACATAGCTTACATTAGGGTACCAGTCTGATGACCGGATAGAGGAAATAGATTGTACATTTGTAAAGGCTGTAGGTTTTATTCCACTGATGAGAAGCGCAATTTTATTGTGATGCCAGTCCGTAATGCTAAATCCATTAGGTCAGTCACCAGTATTATCTTTTTTTCTTCTTCTTCTTCTTTTTTAGCTAATCATTAGTAGAATCAATTGCGCTACGTTAGTCCCAGTGCTGCGACAGTTACTTGTTAGGTATTCATTTGATTATTAAATTTTTAATTTGTATAATGGTGTTACAGAAGTGTATATTATAATAAAATGTCTAAGGGTCGCTTGTGTTTTATATGCCTTCACTGTTATTAAAAAGAACAAAACAAAGGTACGATCGTACTTTCTCCTCAGGAAATAAGTATTTCGTTAGTGAATCACAGAACTCCGTAGCAGATGAATATTTACTAAAGTTGATAAACAGAATATTATCGTTCGTTTATTACAATTGTATATTGTAGAATATATTTTCGGGTATGCTGTAACTTTACATGATATGGAATATATTTATTATGGTTATAGAATATGAAGTATACTCATGCTAATATCACACGTTAGGCAGTATGTTCGATTTTCATATTATAACATTGCAAACTTACTTATAATCTGGGCAATGTGTTAAAAAATATATGGTTTACTTATTGTGTAATTACAAAATGCGAGAGTTCTTGGTAATGTCTCTTAGTGTTTGATATAGACTATATATAATATATGATATATTTCTATATTGTTGTGTAAATAGAGGCAATGAAAGTGAGGTGATGTAATGAAGTATGTGATATAATCAATGTAATTTTAAAGATAATTATTATGCATTCCTTGTATTGCTACAAATAATACAATTAACGTTTATTGCTGGACTTCACAAACAGTAAATTATTCCTTTACGTTTGCTCAAAAGAAAAAAAAGAAAGCTGCTGTTTTCTGCCCTGGTCCTTTTTCCTTCAATCTCTTTGTATGAACAGGAGCGAATACGATCTGGACTGACTCCTGTGTTTTAATTTAGTCCAAATGAAATGCAAGCGACCGGGTTAAATTATGCAGAGTCTGTTTTGAGAGAATGAGAGACAAAGCTGAATTCGAATGGAGTTTGCTGAAAGAGGTTAAACAAGCCTTTCGCTTTGAGGAAAGTTTAGGTAAACTGAACGCAACTTTCGACGGGCGAAATGTCGGCGCGTTCATGATGTGCAACATGGTGCTAAAAGTAAGGATATTTTTAAGTGATTTGGGAGTTAAGTGACCTTTATATGTTAATGTTGGGCTTGTTCAATAAAGTTGTTTCTTTCTTATCGATGACGGATAGGAGTAGACTATTTGCAAACTTGAGCCAGTCAGGGCTAATCATGAAAGAACTTTAGGAACAATTGTGTGGTCATGAATTAAGCACTCCGTGCAAAAGCGCAAGAGCCCTTTGATTATGTATATACAAGTATATATATATATATATATATATATATATATATATATATATATATATATATATATATATATATATATGTATATTTTGATTATATATTTTATTTTGATTATATATTTTTGTGCGTGTGTATATTTGCTTTCTTTGTAGATATATCTATACTTTTTCTGCTTTAAAGATGACAGCTGCAGAAGGTAACAAGTATTGCAGGGTGAGGTTGCCAGACTCATCCTCTTCCCCACTGATGACCAAATAGATGGTGTACAGACCCCGTCTGACATATCTGGGTGGTCACCCACCCAAGTACTTACCAGAACCATTGCTGTCGATCTTGGAAGATCGAGTGACCATCGGTATAATGAACATGTTACTCCGTTTAAATCTGTCCATCTCTATTTATGTCCATGTTTGTTCGGCAACTTGATATGAAAGCGATATGAAGTTGTTATTAAGTCAATTAGCCTTCTAAGATTAGTTCAATAGACAGCTGATCACATCTTGCCTCCTCCTTCTGATTTGTCTACTCAGTCATTTAATTTTGATTTCATGCTTCGGAATTCCTTTGTAATTTAATCTTCCCTCACAAGATTAAGTTTGCAGATGTCCTTTCTCTCCTGCCGCCCCCTGCCCGCCCGTCTCCTACGTCAGGCTCATGTCCCATACTGAATCTTTAGGCCTCTCTCTCTCTCTCTCTCTCTCTCTCTCTCTCTCTCTCTCTCCAACCAAGAGGAACTGAGTCGAAAACATTTAAAAGCAAAAACGGAACGCTGTTTCTGTCGGCATCGTTGAGGCTTTTCTTAATGGCTTCGATTCCGTGAAGTTTTGGCTTTGTTCTCGATTTTATTTATGTATTTTGTTTTGTAGGGAGGGGGCGGGAACAAAGTTAACGGTTTGTTCATTGTAGTAGCTTTTCTTTCTTTTCTTTAGATGTAAGAGTTTTGTCCCGTCGATTTTGTTCATCGTTAGGTGTTTGAAGAGAGACAAACAGTTTTGTTTAATAAATCGGACATTCCGAACAAGCTTGTGATGACGTTTTTATCTTTTGTAACTAACTGAATGAAAGCTAAACAAAACGTAAATAAAGTCGGGACTGTTTGGATAGATCAAAGAAGCTGGATTCAACAGTTTGAATAGTTCTTGTAAATTATCTTACATATAAATTAATTTTTATTCTTGCTCGTCATTTAATGGGCGTTTGGTATGGCGTGGCGTGATTATTGAGAGACCTTTTGCGCCAAGTGATCCTCGGATCACTTAACCTTCATTAGAAAGATCACGAACCTTTTTACATTTCAAAGTTGTTGCTTAACCGACTCATATCTCTGACGAGCTATCTCAGTTACCTCTGGATATTTTGGGGCGATAATAGATAGCCAAGCTTGTGTTTGCTGGCACTTTTACAGAGACAAATACACAGCCATACACTCAAACATATATATATGTATATACTGCACACACACATACACACACACACACACACACACATACATATATATATATATATATATATATATATATATATATATATATATATATATATGTGTGTGTGTGTGTGTGTGTGTGTATGTATATATATATATATATATATATATATATATATATATATATATATATATATATATTATATACATATATATATCGGTCATGTTTATAGATATACAGTAGATGTGATTATTATAACAATATTATATCCCTCACAATTTTTTTTTTATTTGAATATGCTCGTTACAACAAGGCTTGAATCTAGATGGGGAGAACATATAGAAACCGTACTTAATGGCCAGTGTAAATGTTACAAAGTTAAACCTCTTACTTTAACCATACCTTCTTTAGTTTCTGAATTCTCTTGCCGTTTATTATTACTGTATTATTAGATTCCAGTGAGTTTAATCAGTATAATTGGAAAACGTCTACGCTGCATTTGGAATATGATTTTGTCTCTTAGCATGCTTAGCCAATATAAGAAAAATATAGATATAAAGATGCTTAATTTTACTTCTTTTCCCCTCTCTCACATCTGGTATTTAGATGATTTACTTTTATTTAGTGATTAACTCTGAATAAACATGAGTCTCTCTATTTTTTTTTTTTTTTGTTCACCCGCTTCTTGTTAAAGTTCCAGATGTCAGGATTATCCTCACAGGTTCTTCATAACGTATTAGTTCTATCTTTTTATTAGATTCCAGTGAGTTTGAATAAGTATATTGGAAACGTCGTGTACTGCTGCATTTGGAATATGATTTTGTCTCTCTCTCTCTCTCTCATTATCCAATAAACTTCTTAAGAAAAATTTACGTCCGATATAAAGATACTTAATTTTACTCTCTCTCTTTCTCCTCTCTCTCACATCAGGTCTTTAGATGATTTACTTTTATTTAGTGATTAACTTCACTGAATAAACATTTGAGTCCGTGTACTGGAGTATTTTTTTACTTTTCTCTCTCTCTCTCTCTCTCTCTCTAAAATTTCCAGATGTCTTCACTGAATAATTGATTTATCGTGTACTGGAGTACTTCATTACTAGACTCTCTTCTCTCTCTTTCATCTCCCTCTCTCTCTCATTATCCGTAAACTTTTCACTGAATAATTGTATTTGCACGTCCGTGTCACTGGAGTACTTCATTACTAGACTATATATATATATATATATATATATATATATATATATATATATATATATATTATATATATATATTTATATATATATTTATATATATATATATATATATATATATATATATATATATATATATATATATATATATACATATATATATATATATATATATATATATATATATATATATATATATATATATATATATATATATATATATATATATATATATATATATATATATATATATATATATATATGCGCACCACACACTCTCACAGAAACAAACTTACAGGAAACAGGGTATAAGCGTTTGATCTTCAAGTTCGTCGTACTTACTGAAAGATCTGGTATGCCTCTTTTGACTCAAGTAATGAAATATGTACCTGGTTGATAGTCGACCAGTGTTAGACGCAGTTGAAGTTAAGGGAAGTAAATCAAAAAGTGAAATAACAGACATAAGGGTTCAGTACTCCATCAAAATGTATACCATAATCATATGCTTTGGTTATGGTATATGATGTACGGTTCTGTCTCTCTCTCTCTCTCTCTCTCTCTCTCTCTCTCTCTCTCTCTCTCATTCCTAAGCCTATAAATCCCCCCCCGCTTATGATGAGGCATTTATACGATGATGATATTTTACGAACTTCATTGCCCAGCTCTCTCTCTCTCTCTCTCTCTCTCTCTCTCTCTCTCTCTCTCTCTCTCTCTCTCTCTCTCTTCCCCTTTCCTTACCATTAGTCACTAGGGGATTATTGGCTCGTAAACGTTTAAGCCCCGAACGTTCCAGCTTTTACACACGTTTTTAATGAGTGATAAATGGTTCCTGGTTCATACGGACTCTTGGTCCCCATAGAACGTTGCAAGAAAAGACCCTATTTTCTTCTCCCTCTTTGCCCCTTTTTTGTGCTCTTTAAAGTAAAAGGAAAACATTCCCGTTTTTGTTTGTTCTTCCCGCGTTGAAGTGGAGGTCTTTTCCTCGAATTTTAGTTGTTTTCGTTGTTGTTTTGTATGTTGTTCAACATAAACTAGTGGATAGGAATGAAAAATGAATATGACTTCATACACGGTTTAAATTTAATTCTGCCTTGCTTAGACAGTATTTGTTGTTTGTAGTTTTTTGTTGTTTTGAAGCCGTTGTCTGAGTTTAATTCCCTGGTAGAGAGAATTAGGGAAAATGTTTGTAACACCCAAAGAATCGAATAGCAATGGAAGGTAACTCCGCCTTGCAGCCATCTTATTTTCCATTGGCTGGCGGAAACTCATAGAGTCAACTTAACCCCTTTTTTTTTCTCTCCCTCTTTTCCCTCTCTCCCTCTTTTCCCCCCTCTCTTTTTCCCTCTCCTTCTGTTACTGTCGCCGTCAGCGACATTAGCGTCTGCGGACCTGGCGGCCCGGCCAAAATTTCGGAGGAAGTTTTTGTTTTTATTGCTGTTTAACTGCTCCTGTCAAACTTTGCCATTAATTTGAGCTGTAATAGTTACCCTGAAGCCAGGCAGTGGAATTTATTCGCCTAGTTTTGCATCTAAAGCGGAGTCAAATTAGCTCGGGCCGGCTTCTGTCGGGTTTACATTGTATTTCTTTCTTTCTTCCGACTTCTTTTGTTCTCTCGTTTAATTCTGTATTTTATTTAGATTCTTTATACTGCCGTGGAAAATACGCTCTCATTTCCATACAGTCTCATACACACGCCTACTTATGTACCTGGTCATCTATATCCTTAACCTTAAATCATACGTCCACTTACTACACTCCACATTACCTCTCATTTTCACTGTTATAGACTGTAGTGATATCAGATAATGTAACATATGACTAGCATAACCGTGTTACCTTGCACATTTTAATGATAAATAGAATTTTCTTCACATACTCGAATGATCCATTGTAAAAAAAAATTATTTTATTACAGTGTGTTATACACAGACAAATGAAATCTCCGAAGAAATAGAAAATGAATTTTACAAAGAACTGCAGAATGTACTAGATGAAATACTAGAAAGAGATATAAGAATTTATGTTGGTGCCATGATTGGAAAGGTTGGTTGGAATAAAGAAGGCATAGGGGGGGGGGGGGCCGGTATTTCAGGAGTAAGGAAGGTCTGGTTTTACTGGTTTTAGTACGGCAGATAATTTGGTAATTGGAGTACTCTTTTTAAAGAATATGATATCAGTAAATAAGCTAGACTTATCCAGTTGGCTATCCTGAAAACTAAGTAGATCACATCGCTATTCATCGAGAGATAAAATTAACACAGGGATGTCAAGAAACTGCAGGGGAGCTGATGTCAGCAGTGCATACCAACTCATCATTGCCATACTGAAGCTGTAATTAAAACCACCCAAAATCCCAGCAAAGAACAAAAAAAAAAAAAAAAAAAAAAAAAAAAAATATATATATATATATATATATATATATATATATATATATATATATATATATATATATATATATATATATATAGAGTATCTAGGCTTAATGCAATAAAGCTTTCTGAAAAACATCAAGAGGCTTTTGTAACTGAAGGTCAAAATAGATTTTCAGTTCTAGACATCTCATAGAAGGAGCGTACAGTCAATGAGAACTGTTTAACATCAAGATTTATGAAAATCTACCGGCAAAGAAGTATTGGGATATGAAGGAACAAGATGTCAGATAATACCCGAGATAAAAAAAAAAATAATGAAAGACAAAAGCAAAAGGCATATACAGGCTAATTTCTTGAAGGAGGTGAAGAGCTCAAAAAGCAGGTAATGAAGTTGAACGAAGATCAAGAAGGATAGGAGAGAATATTTGTACAAACAGGCAGATACTGTTGACAAAACCATTGGTGTTAGGTCAGCTTATAAAATAAAAAATGAAATGTCTTATACCTGTCAGACAGAGGGATGAGCTCAATAATAACATCAGAAGAAGAAGAAAAAGACAACGCAGGGCAACATTTCTGTGAGGTCATCAGTATGGGATATGACGGGGATGATTTGACTGATATACCAGGGGCTGACGAAGACCTAATTGCGCTTAATAATAAAGTCATGTTTTGAAGTGAAGGGAGATGGAAAATGAAGCTATGATGGAATCACTGCAGAGATAATTGAAGCTGAAACTGAAATGCACTTTTTCCAGATGGTATGAAGAAACAAAGCTTCATGGAGATGTTGTAATCGATAAAGAGATTTAAAGGTGAACGTATACTTGTGTTAAGACATATATTGTTCAGTAGTGTATGGAATTTAAAGATCTTACTTCCGATGGCTCTGAGCGATATCGAGCAGGCATTTGATAGCTAACTGAAATTAACCATGAACGAAGTAGGTACAAAGTTAATGTCGATGGGGCCATGTTAAAGGAATTGCAGTAAATGGTGGGGTGCTAAGAGGGAACATTATTTCTCCCATTCTGTTTGCCATACGGTTCGACATGGAAGAGAAGATTTACATGGAAGTAACGCTAGAAACTTTACAGATCAGTTGTATGCAGATGAGTCTGTTTTACTCAGTAAAAAACCGCAATATTTACAAAGCCTGCGTGTTAGGTATTAAATGCATCCTGTATTTAGAGAGATGGGACTCAAAATAACTTTAGGAAATACAGAAGTAATAGGAACAAAGCATGCTCAAAGGGGTGAAAGTACAGTAATGAAGAAGGGATTAAAGATATTTAGATATTTAGGAACAGTGATATCCCGTCTAGTGAAAGACTAAAAAAAGTGAAAGACTGAATATAAGATTTAAAAATCAGACAGATTAAAGTTTGATACGATTTTATTTAAGACTCTGCACAAATTCAGTACGACTTGAGTTGATATATGGACATGAATCAAGGCATGGCGATAATACCGCATCTAGAAGATATTGTCGATTAGAGAATGAAGCATTAAGAAGAATATTATGAATCAGATGGCAGGATAGAGTTAGAAATTACATCATAAGTTATATTTCGGATGTTCCATATGTAGATGAGATAGAGGTAGAGATGGCATAGACATGTCCTTTGCACACCCCTTACGTGATAACGTGATAGTGTTAGCTAGTTTCCTGTGGGCACCATAGGAGCTGAAAGACCTAGACCTATATGGATGAGAATTATGAAGTTTGTGGGGGGGATGCCTTGAGATAGGTAAAGATTGGTGGAGGGTAAAGCGCAGAAAATACTGGGAGGCGATGGTGATGAATGATGAAAAATTCCTCCTTGGTAGCTAGACATGAGTTTTGAAAATATTCTCTGATTAATTTTAGTTATTAATCAAATGTTATCAGTTGTATATATGTTTGTTTCTGGACATATTGATACGTACACAAACCTGGCATTGGAACTGGTAATGGTTCCGATCAACGCTCTCTCTCTCTCTCTCTCTCTCTCTCTCTCTCTCTCTCTCTCTCTCTCTCTCTCTCTCTCTCTCTGTATATGACTATCTGAATTGTTGGAGAGATATTTTATTTTCAATTACAAAATAGTATTGGGAAATGTATTTTCTTTAAAGTTAGTTATAAAGGAAATAGGAATTGACAGAGATGGAATTTTTCATTATTCCTATTAAGTTATGTAATGTTTGCATAATTTATTTTTAATCTTTCTTATTGTACCGCTTTCCGGTTGGTATTTTTATTTATTTTTGTCATGAGGCATCGATTCTGTAGAAGCCATTCAGCCAAAAAGACGATTGCTGGGTTTGAAACGCTCACGCTGGTATTATTAACAATTTAGATACTTTCTTAGCCCGTTTAAGATTATATACCCTTAATGGGTATATACATACCTAACTCTACCATCGTTGAAACGAAGAAAAACTGAATCAGAATAAAAGTCATATTGTTTAAACTTTGTTCTTATGCCATTATATTTACTGAAAATATTTTATTGTTTGGTTCTGTCTTTTTATTTCTGATGATGTAGATGGTTTGTTCAGTACTTAAACGGAAGAATATTTTTTGTTTAAGAAGGAACTGAAGTTTTTATTTCGTACAGCGCTTAACTCCTTTTGGTATCGAATAGGAGCGAAGTATTCGTTTACTCTAAGGTGCAGTTAGCAGTCTCTTCCCAACATGACTTGCTGAGGGCTGGAAGGTTGATATCCTCGGGAGCCATTCTTAACTTTCTAATGGAAAGTGCATAAAATTTTATATATGTATATAATATATATATATATATATATATATATATATATATTATAATGTATATATATATACTTGTATGTATTTATTTATTTATTTATTTTACGCTGGCATCATTTGACGAAATTAGTCGCACGCAGTATTTAACCCGTGTGTTATTGGTACTTCGATATTGTGTTTTTCTTTATTTGTTTAAGGCATGGTTCATTTCACTTACCAGTTTTCTGATTTTGTCCTTGAAAAGTCTCTCTCTCTCTCTCTCTCTCTCTCTCTCTCTCTCTCTCTCTCTCTCTCTCTCTCTCTCCACAATAGTCGATCCCTGAACTGGACGAGGATGGAACTACATTGTATGTTTTTCTAAAGATGCAGAATATCTCTGTTGACCAAAGAAGTGAATTGAGTATTGGTTGAAAGTCGATCGATCAAGAGAGAGAGAGAGAGAGAGAGAGAGAGTAAATAAGATGTGAGTCATCACCGCGTCAGACATATACGATGGCTTATCAATCGCAAACTCGACGAGGTATTTCCCAGGAAGGGGTAAAACTGTTAATAAGATAAACTATTTTTTCTCGTAGGATGAAAGAATAAAGTTTTCCCCTTTAGAATAATCCAGTGTGAATTGTTGAAGAGTACACAATTAGAACTTGTCAAACGTCCATTGTTAGACTTTTTAGGGAAAATTTTCAACTTGTTGCTCATCACGTCCAAGTTATATTCATGCGAAAATTCATATTTAAGTCTAACAAAAAGAACCAAGACAGTTAGTTGCTCGTAGAATCTTAACTCTGGCTCTTATTAGGTCTTTTGTTGTAGATCAAGCTGGTCTTATGCCAGCACAGGCATTTGCTTCTGGAGCATCCAGCAGGTGGATTGAGAAAGGATACCGTAAGTTTAAATTACGAGAAGTGCCATTATGCAAATCAAATGATAATGAAGCGGAGATAGAGATGCAGTGGAGAATAGTATAGAAAAGTTTATAACAGTGTCACCTACACTCCATTGCCACCAGAAGCGCTGAAAGAAAAGTTAAGTATACCTTAGTTTTACCAGACCTCTGAGCTGATTAACAGCTCTCCTAGGGCTGGCCCGAAGGATTAGACTTATTTTACGTGGCTAAGAACCAGTTGGTTACTTAGCAACGGGACCTACAGCATATTGTGGAATCCGAACCACATTATAGCGAGAAATGAATTTCTATCACCAGAAATAAATTCCTCTAATTCTTCATTAGCCGGCTGGAGACTCAAACTCGGGCCTGGCGAATTCTAGCCGAGAACTCACCGACTCACCCAACGAGGAACTAGTGCTGAAAGAACCAGACCTACTGTGTTTCGATGAGAACTATGTGGCGGTAGGCTGGTGGTTCTCATGCTTTGCCTGCGCTTTCTTTTGCACATATCTCCACTCGTGTAGAGGCTCCTCACCACGTCATCTCATAGGAATGTAGGCCCAGCGTTGTTTACAAATTTAGGTTCGTAGAAGGCGTGAAGGCTATGTCGATATAAGTTACTTTGGGCACAAAATAGCTGCAAGCCCTTGTTATCCTTCATTATAACTTTGTGATGTAGAATCATCTGTTAATTTTAATTTTCCAGAAGTTACTTTTAATCCATATTTACTGTATTCACACTGTATATAAGGTCGTAGTTTCATTCAAGCTCTAGTATAAGCCAGGGTAGCCTTCAGTTAATGGTTGGAAGGACTATTATTGTTTTAGATTAGGCCACCTTTTTACTGGCACGGGCTCTTGTCCTCGAAGATGAGAGGTACAGGAAATTATAATAAAGTAGTAGATGCCACATGTGCATTAGCACTAAATAAGAATACCCTAAAAGAAAGACAGCACCATAGAAGCAATGTACATATTATGTGTGTGTGTATGTATGTATATATATATATATATATATATATATATATATATATATATATATATATATATATATATATATATATATATATATATATATATATATATATATATAATATATATAATCCAGGTGCCATATCCCCAAGGACGTTGGCAATCATGCCTCGACACTCCTCTCTATTTCGGCTCTCTGCAGCAACTGAGCTGCAGACATTCTTCCTCCAGTCATTCTCACCAATCCATCCATATATTTTTGTTTAGGTCTTCCTCTCGGCCTCCTTCCATTGATTTTACCAGTGAGAGAGAGATGTTCTAGTTCTTGTCTTCTCATTATGTGACCCACAAACTGCATATATATATATATATATATATATATATATATATATATGCGTGTGTATGTGTATATGTATATATATTGTTGAAGATTTTCAGTAGAAATAATCCATACTGCAGTGACGGCACAAGGCCCTAAATAAAATAATTTTTTCTTGCAGTAGAATAATTTTCTCCGATGTAAATTTAGAGTGGGAGGTCCTGTGGGGTCTTATATTAGGCCTAAAATGCAATTAGGCTCAATCGCTTGACATCAGAATAACGCCGTGGATTTTATTCCATGGCCTACCATCAGCATTAAAAAAGGAAAAGAAAAAAAAAAAGAAGAATGAACATAACCGTGATTGCTACGGGCAAGGATGAAAAATAGACGTTTAGATTTCAACCATCATGAGAACAGAATACCCAGTTTTACATTTTAATGGATCTCTATTAAATTAAAAGAGGTACAGATTCTGCTAATGAAAATACAGCCCTTTTTTTTATCCTGCCTGCCACATTTCAACTCGTAAATTCCGTTGGCTTTTTCTTTTGTATGTCAGAGAGAGAGAGAGAGAGAGAGAGAGAGAGAGAGAGAGAGAGAGAGAGAGAGAGAGAGACCCAGATTTATCGCCCGCCTTGAGTGCATAAACATTGCAAGAAAGGCCGTTAGAGGAAATGACGCTTGGTTTCATCTGCCAAGATCACAAGAGTGAACAGTCGTAAGTGTTTGTTCATTCTTAGTGCACCTAACTACCCAGCTCTCTCTCTCTCTCTCTCTCTCTCTCTCTCTCTCTCTCTCTCATGTCAGCGAAGTGTCACTGAGATAAAGCTGACACTGGTACAGGTATGACACATGCCTAGTCTTCGCAAGGCATTCCTGCCATAAGAGGAGGTTATGGTGAGGATTTATAAGCCATTGTTAGCGCAGAGGTGTTTTGTTCGTATAAAAGAGTTTTGAAGGGAAAAAAAATCTTTTCGTGGGTGTCCCTATTGATGGAAGAGTTACACTGATACCGTCCGCGGATGCAACGATTTAAGCCATTTTTCAGAGACGCCCATTGTGCCTTTGTTTCCCAGAGCAGTGATTTAGGTGCCTGGTAGTTAGATGACTTTGAAGGGGGTTGAGCCAGGGTGGTGAAGGGCATGGGGCTAGCAACCTCATTTTATAAATGTTATTTGAAAACCGAAGAGCCATTTCATTTATGGCAGTGGTTCCCAACCTTTGTTGTATATGTATATATATATATATATATATATATATATATATATATATATATATATATATATATATATATATATATATATATATATATATATATATATATATATATATATGTATATATGTTCCTTATATATATATAAAAATATTGTCTATAGGGTTATATAGTGATAGGTTGGGAATATACTGATCTATGGGGGGAAAAAATTGTCTAGGGGCAAGTGACGAAGGTTGGAGTTAGTGAATGTAATGTCTGTATGAACGCGCCCGTGTGTTTTGATCTTTAATTATTAGAACTATATAGCACTCTTGTTTTATTAGATTTCACAGTTAGTATCCATTTGGAAAACCAAAATAAACCTCAAAGTCTCTCTCTCTCTCTCTCTCTCTCTCTCTCTCTCTCTCTCTCTCTCTCTCTCTCTCTCTCTCGAAATCTCATCCTAGAAGTTCCTCCATTCCTCCAACTTTAGTTCGTGAATAATTTACGAAAGCCACTTACCTGTTCTTTCCTGAAAATTACTGCCACTACTGCTACTACTTCTGCTGCTGCTGCTACTCCTACTGCGACTCCTCGGAGTTTAGGAACAAGGAATTGGATTACTTCCGTCA
The DNA here is from genome assembly GCF_040412425.1 of Macrobrachium rosenbergii. Classification (NCBI taxonomy): domain Eukaryota; kingdom Metazoa; phylum Arthropoda; class Malacostraca; order Decapoda; family Palaemonidae; genus Macrobrachium; species Macrobrachium rosenbergii. The sequence goes on along the minus strand of NC_089743.1, from coordinate 12,361,752 downwards.
CATTCATTGCATGGCGTCTTTTGTCGTTTCCTCCGGCCTTAGAAAGTCTTCTGCTAGAGTGCCGACGTTTGAATTCATTGGCAATTGTGTCGCTTTGTTCTCTTTGCAGTAATTTGGGTTTGTTGATAAATAGAATATATATAGATGCTCTAACAACGTTGCATACTTTTTTTTTTCCTCTTCAGAAGAGTGTTGTGACGGGACTTATTATCTTTCATATTATTCACGAAGCGCACTCTTATTGTGGAATAAGCCTAAAATGCCAAAAATAGAGTAAAGAAATATTTGAGCGAAGCGAAGTCGATATGAATACATGGTTGCTATTATTATCAAATAAACTGACCCTTTCAAGAGGAATGACTGCATTTAAATCATGAAAACAGAAACAGGAAATCTGGGCTACTTCGTAGTATCGAAGCTATGCAACAGCTCCATGACTGTCATTATTAGTTATATGGTCACCACCTGGCTTTGGAACTGAATATGGTCTGCTAGAATGACCCAGCTGCGACAGATAAGGCCACTCGTACTTCGGTCTGTTATCCGAAACAGAAATTTAAGATATGGGGCGCCATAGCTACGTCAAAAAATATATATATATAAGATAAGCAGATAGATAAACATATAAAAAATCCGCTGATAACACTTCATTAGTTTGTATCAATTTCCAGTTTAATTTCCAAAGGTTAAATGAAATGCGTTTCTTTTACCCATCCCGTATTTACTATTCACAATCTTTCTCGGAGAAGCTGAAAAAGGAACAGATTCATCAGGGGAGATAGAAGATTCCAAAGGAAAAAGTGAAGGAAAACCAGAAAAAGAAATAGGATGAGAAGAAGATAAAGGGGAATAGAAAAGGAAACGGAAGAAGAAGAAGAAGAAGAAGAAGAAGAAGAAGAAGAAGAAGAAGAAAGCGAGGCGTATTTAATAGAAGTTAGGTCTCGTGAATGTCCCAGCCAGATGCTTTTAGTTTGTATTTTTCCCCCTTCTCCTTTTTATACGTTGCACCTACGGGTTGCAGAAACGCTAATTTACCCCAGCGTGAAGGTTTTAGGGGATTTTAATGTCAGAAGGGCTGGGATGTAATTTCTCTTACACAGCTGTAGCTCCCGCTCGCGCATATCTTGAAGCTGTTGCTCTGGTGGTCGTTGCTTTCTTCAGGCCTGCGGCCGTCGTTTAGCGTAGAAATTGCTGTTTTTATTTTTTTATTTGTCGTTGTTGCTGTTACGTGTTGTGGACCCGCGGCTGTCGATTATCGGTGGTGTTGTCGTCTTCTTTTGCTCCCTGAAATCGCGGGATGTTTTATGTTTTTCTTTGCTTTAGCCGTTTTTAGAAAAATTGTCGTGCCTCGTGTATATTCCCTTTAACTACCATGCCAGTGAGTGTTGTTTGTGTTTTTTACATGTTTTAATTGTGATTGTTTGCAAAGACTTTGTTTGTGCGTTTATTTCGTTGTTGTTTTTGAAGACTCTCGGCCTTTGTTTAACATGCTAACGATTGCTGTCGCAATTATTTTTGTTGTTTCTGAAAGCCACGCGGTTATCAAGGTAAAACAAGTTGATTATACTTGCTTGTTTTTCACTTAATTGCCTCTGTGTTTTCTCTGGTTTATAGACAAAGTTTCATCAGGTTCTTTTTTTAGCTGAGTGATGCTTTCGCTCTCTCTCTCTCTCTGAATTTCGATGTGCGCAAAATTGCTGGGGAAGAAATCAACAATAGTATATTTATTTATAAGTAGTATATCCTTAATGAATAATTGTAAATGCACTAATTTTGTTAACATGAACACATGAACAAGGAATGGATAGATCGCATATATACAGGTATATATATATATATATATATATATATATATATATGTATATATATATATATATATATATATATATATATATATGTACATATATATATATATAATATATATATATATATATATATATAATTTGTCATATGTGTACATAAACTATATATATAATATATATTGTATATTTTATATAATTTGTCATTAAATATAAATGTAATATGTATACGTATAGATTGTAGCAGAGAAACAGACAATTAGACTAGATATACTTGTCCGTAGGTACCTGAGCTTAAACCCCTCCACTTAAACGCTGAGAAGTTTTAACATCAGGCGATTTCACCTTGCTTTCAAAACAAGTCTCCTTTAGATCTTTGATAATGGAAATGAATAAAAAAAAAAAATCTTGACGCACAGCTTTTTAGGGTATCGAAAGGGATTCCTTCACTCCTTTTTGGTGTTATCCCAGACGATATACTCCCCGACGCCACGCACACAGACCCAAATGTGAGTGTGTATGTGTATAAACACGCACGTACACACACACATGTATATATATATATATATATATATATGTATATATATATATATTTACATTCATGTGTATGAGATATTTCACAGTTACGCCTGTCTCCTCTTAAGAAGTGTATATAGGTTGAACAACTTGCGGAAGAAAAGGAAAATAGGAAGAACAACGTAAGAAAATACTTGGTGGAGCGAATTATAAATCTTTAAGAAATAATATATATATATATATATATATATATATATATATATATATATATATATATATATATATATATATATATATATATATATATATATATTTATATATCATATGTATATATATATATATATATATATATATATATGTGTGTATATATATATATATATATATATATATATATATATATATATATATATATATATATATATATATATGTGTGTGTATATATATATATATATATATATATATATATATATATATATATGTATTTGTAAAGAATTATAATTCGCTCCACTTGTTGTTCTTCCTATTTTCTTTTCTTCCGCAAGTTGTTCAACCTATATTTCCTCTCAGTCCCTCCTTCTCCTCCCAGTATTTCTCCCTTCTTTCCTTTTCCATCCCTGGCTATCATTTTCTATTATTTTTCATTTAGCTGTGTTTTTATGATAATTTTTTCATTTGGCAACGACTACTACTTCCTCTTCCGAGTAGTTGTTCTTCTGTTGTTCTTTTATTACCCCCTTCCTACCGTGCGTATTATTTTTTTCGAAATTTTTCCTCTCACTACCTCCTCCTTGCCATGATGTAATACTTTTTCTTCTCAATGCTTAGTTCATCTAGAGTATTTTGTGTTCTTTTTTCGTAAACCGATATTCTCCCCTTGACTCCTCGTGCGTCCAGATTTCAAGCAAGTCGATAATCTTCTTAGTCGAGTCAGGTCCATTTCGGAGATTTGAATTCATTCGATGCTCAGCCACATTGCACTAAAATCCTGGCATGTTATCTGTGCTGAGGATCTCTGCAATCTTGCAAGCAAAGCTCTTAGATACCATTCCTGCTGGTTGTCGGTCGTTCTTTTACTGTTCTCCCTCTTTTCTGACTTTGTCTTGGACATAATGTTCCTTCTCCATATTATCAGAAAGTGAGCATTTGACGCATCATGCTAGGAAAAAAAAATGAGGAAACGTACAAATTCATTCTAGCTAGAAAGGGGAGTATTTTTCTCTAAGGTAAATATTTATGTGGATGTATATCTATTTTAGAGAGAGAAAGAGACAAAGGGGGATTATAAATTAAAAAAGTTACAGTGTACGATTAATAAATCAGGGACACTGCGCAGAGTAAGAATACAAACCAGAGAGAGAGAGAGAGAGAGAGAGAGAGAGAGAGAGAGAGAGAGAGAGAGAGAGAGAGAGAGAATAATGCAGTCAGGTGCGTGAAATTCTGCTAAGTCTAGCTATGGGGTGGTCGCCATAGCATTTATTTTAATATGATGCTTAAAAATACCGCGGGAAGGGAGTTCAATTAAGGCAGCCTCGACTTAATTGGTTCCAGCAGATGAGCTGCTAATGGTGAAGAGTGGCGTTACTTGGTGTTTGTGACATATGGTTATCATTAATGGACCCGGCCCTCACACCCACTCGCAAAACTCAGCCAGCATGCAAATGCTGTGTGTGTGTGTGTGTGCACTGCTCTGTGAGAGCAAGTGGGCACTAGGAATCTCTTCCTCTCTCAGACTTACACACACACACACACACACACGACTCTTATTTTTTTCTTAAGCAAGTAGATACTTCTTTACCCAGCTGGTACTATTTTTTTCGTAAGCTAGTAGATACTTCTTTACCCAGCAGGTACTACTTTTTTCTTGAGCTGGTAGATACTTCTTTACCCAGCTGGTACTATTTTTTTCTTAAGCTGGTAGATACTTCTTTACCCAGCTGGTACTATTTTTTCCTTAAGCTAGTAGATACTTCTTTACCCAGCTGGTAATATTTTCTTTCTTAAGCTAGTAGATACTTCTTTACCCAGCTGGTACTATTTTTTTCTTAAGCTGGTAGATACTTCTTTACCCAGCTGGTACTATTTTTTCTTAAGGTAGTAATCCTTCTTTACCCAGCCGGTACTATTTTTTTCTTAAGCTAGTAGATACTTCTTTACCCAGCTAGTACTCTCGGCCAACCAGACATGGCAATCCTCACCCTTTCGGGAAGAAACCATTAGTAAGATAATTCTTTCTCTGTCTCACGCACACACACACATGTAGATTTATATATTTTTGAGAAGCTTCCATTCCTAGCGAGTATAGGTTTTAACAGCCTCTCTCTCTCCCCTTCTTTAGTCTCCCGGTGGAAAAGCTCCGTTCGACGAAAGGAACAGCAGGAACACTTTTCTGGGAAAATGTAGCATGGCTTTAACCTAGGCAGTTTCTTACTTACCTGGCTGTTTGTCAGTTGTTGTTGGTCGCAGCTACATGGAGAGGGAGCGTCTAAACAGTACTCCATCGAAATGCATATCATCGATTAAGTAATCATGATTCTATCGGGTGAAATCTCTCTCTCTCTCTCTCTCTCTCTTCTTCTCTCTCTCTCTCTCTTAGATACTAAGCTATCGTAGTACAATGATTTTGTCTCTGTGTACGTTTCTTTGTATTGCTTTGGTTGTTATTTTATTTTCACTTTAACTTATTAACTTATTATGTGATGCTTTTGCATGAATAAGCTTTTGTTTTGTATATCGCAATTAAGACTTAAATTTCGGTCTGGGCGTTGCCTTATCGCTTTTCTTACTTTGGTTATAAATCTTATTTATGTATGAAGACTCAAGAATGATTATATATATATATATATATATATATATATATATATATATATATAAACACATATATATATATATATATATATATACATAATACTTATATATATGTATGTATATATATAATCATTCTGAGTCTTTATACATAAATAAGATATATGGCCAAAGTAAGAAGAAAGCGATAAGGCAACGCCCAGACCGGATTTAAGTCTTAATTGCGATATACGAAACAAAAGCTTATTCATGCAAAAGCATCACATAATAAATCAAACAAAGTGAAACTAAAATAACAACCAAAGCAATACAAAGGAACGTACACAGAGACAAAATCATTGTACTAGGATAGCTTAGTATCTAAGAGAGAGAGAGAGAGAGAGAGAGAGAGAGAGAGAGAGAGAGAGAGAGAGAGAGAGAGAGTTTAGCGTCCGCATT
>NC_089743.1:12333697-12351197 GCF_040412425.1 Macrobrachium rosenbergii | reverse complement strand
ACTCCCTCTTTTTTTTATACAATTTGCATTCTATCCTTTACAATGTTAATGGCCTCTTTGGCTTGTTCACCATGGAATATATTCGCATGTTGAATAATAATAATAATAATAATAATAAATAATAATAATAATAATAATAATAATAGCAGCATCTGTTCAGTCACCTTTGTCAAATATGCTGAACAGCATATTAACATGTGGCTTCATTTGAGTTGAGATATTTACTTTCATTTGCTCTTTCCATTTGTAGCCAATATATATATATATATATATATATATATATATATATATATATATATATATATATATATATATATATATATATATATATATATATATATATATATATATATATATATATATATATATATATATATATATATATATATATATATATATATATATATATATATATATATATATATATTTGTTCACTAACGCAAGATGTTTTCGGTCAAGTAAGTTAATCAAAAAGACCTTTAATCCGACTACTAATATTGATTTAATCAAAAAGACTTAATCCGACTACTAATATTGATTTTGAGGTCAACGAAATCGGAAAGCTATCGCGATTCGCATGGTGCCACCAGCTTCGTCCATAGATAGCAGGTTAAAGTTTTTCCAGGTTACTATAAATTTTGAAGTTTATGTGGTCTGAATATCATACTTGGAGGACAGTTTCCTTTTAAAAGTCTTCCAGATCCATACCCTCGCGTCTGATAGGTTGACTTGAGGTCAAGGTCGAGAGTATACAGTACATTGTAAATATCAATTTTTTGGATAAATCTTTTGAAGTTTGTGAGGTATGACTTTCATATGTGGAAGACAGATTCCTCAGTGGAAGACCTTTCCGACCTTAATCCTCTTGCCCCTTAGTTTGATCTTGGCGCAAGTTCTATAAACATGCTTTAAACTTTTTTTTTTTTTTTCGTCAGTAGGTTTTGGTTCAAGTTTTTAAAATTAAAATTATGCAGTCACACTTAGATCTAACAAATCTGATATACTGCACTTACTTTATCTAAGGTAGAACTGTCACCCAGCGCCTATGTTGACATTTGGGAAGGGAAATGTCCATAATTAGCTAGTAACTGGTCAAGGATTCATCAAGGATAGTTTCAGTTACCTTCATGTACTTGAATAATTCACATTATGCAAATATGTGCTATTACAAGAGAAAGTAAGTCCACTTTTATATTGAAACCAGGAAAGTTTGATGGTTGATCGTTCCTTTATCATATTTAATTTTGAAATGTAAGAACAATATTGCCCAATATCCTGGTTTGTGCTGTTATTGTACAGCATTTGGCTGTTCGGCAGCTTCATAGTTGGTTACCATAGTCCGTGTTCAACTTCAAACAATTGAGGTGACCTAGTCAACAGCTATGGAAACTCAGTGTTTCTATGATCACTGGGTACATGAATCTCTTGAGCCGTATGAATAAAGTCGTTCTAGACTCGTACTACAAATTAAAACTGGCAAATCCAGTAGACAAAACAAGCGACCACGATTCGAACACAGTTCCTCAACCTCTTATTTTAACGTCATCGTTTCCAGTGGGTGACAAGACGAATTGACCTAACTGCAGCTTAGATCTAGGTCAGTATGGTCACTTGCACCTAATGATGCTCATTTTGACTTCTACGTTCCGTTGGATGTTATACCATGGAGAACGAGTTGTTTCTAAATGTTGCTGCCACACATTTGACAGGTGTATTTCTCAAACAATTTTTAATAAGTTGTTTACGGTTTTTATCCTGCACGGCAAGCTATATTGTCTTCTACAACCATTGTTATTATTAAGTGTGCAAGATGGGAATCCTATACGTGTTTACAAGAAAATATTGATAATTATTTCATGATAAATTGCATGTTATATTTTAAAAATGTGTATGTAATGCTCTTTTAATATTTTGAAACCTGTGTCCGGTAAATACAGCATTAATATAGAATTGTAGGATGAACTAGTATTCTATTTTTCCCTTATTTTTAATACTTTTCTCTAATTTTTGCTGTAAAGAATTCAACTTTTTTTTTGCTGCAAGCCCCCTTCTCTCTCTCTCTCTCTCTCTCTCTCTCTCTCTCTCTCTCTCTCTCTCTCTCTTACTCTCTCTCTCTCTCTCTCTCAGAACGAAATCCCTTGAATTATGTCACTCTTACATTTATTTGCAGCAACTACATTGAGTTCTGTTATAGAATAAAACTATAATCCGTGTCTGTTTTTACCTCGCTGCCTTTCTAGGAACAGCTTTGTCTGGCCTCGCAGCGGAAAAGGTAAACTTCTGTCTCTCTACTTCTCTTTCAAAGACACCCAAGTGACGGGTGTCCCACTGCGATTCTCCTTTTCTTTTAATTACCCGGCGGTTCATGTAAAGATTTCTCTGTCCGTATTGACGTCGTATGTAGTTCAGGACGTCAGCAGCTGTCATTGCAAAAGTCAGTTGCCTGTCGATGAGGAAAAGACGTCCACTGTATTGTTGGCAGGTTTTCCTTCGCCTCCCAAAAGGGATTATAACAAAAGTCCAAATTGGAAATTCTTTCGCAGAAAGAGAGATGAAGGACTCGCATCTTTTCGTCACGTCATTGTTATTGCTTTTATTTGTTATTATTCACTATAACTGTTCTTGGTTTATTCAATGTTTGACGGCTGTACATTTTATCTCGTTATTTAACTGAATAGTAGTTCGTACATTCAGCAAGATCAAGTAGTAGCAGTGTTGTTAAATAGAATATATTTCCATGGCGTCCAGTACATATCTGTTTAATCATAAATAACCTTGATTTTTTCTTGTTGTGTTGTTAAGATTAGGATTTTTTTTTTTTTGGTATTGGTCCTATCTCTTCGCTTTCCCTTTTCTTTTTTCTCAATTTTCGATTCACTAATTCTTTTTTCATCTCTCTTCGTCCTTCTTAACCCATTCTGTCCATCTGCTCAGCTTTTTGTGAACTTTCCTACTTTTGCTTGCAATCCTTTTTCTCGCCCTTTACCTTTTTCCATTTCCTCCGTCTCTCGTTCTTTTTTTTCCCCTCCCGTTTCTCTCTTTCCTCTTCACATTCCTCCTTCCCATTCTTTCCTTATTCTCCCTTATTCCTCTCTCACTGCTTTTTTCTTCTATCTCATTTCTTTTCCGTTTTCCCCTTCATTTTCTCATTCCTCCTTCCGCCAGTTCTTCCATTCTGTTTCATCGCCAATTTTTTACCCTTCGCAGCTCTGTTCCCATATCACCCTTTTTTTCCCCCCATTCTCCTTTCTTACCCACGCATCCAGCTCAGATAACTTACGAATGGAAGACGTCTAGACATCAATGCAAAAATAATCACTTGAAAAGAACTTCGTTTCTCTGCAAACCCTTGTTGCACTTTTAACAGTAATAATACTTCGATCTTGCTCCTTGTGTCCTTGCAGGCTCTCCATCAACTAGAGAGAGAGAGAGAGAGAGAGAGAGACCCAGGATTGTTTGCCTGATAAGGGTCTCCATTATTCACTTTAATTGGGATAGTAATCACTGAAGAATTAGACCGTCGGGTTATAGAGAAGACGGATGGGGTGACGTTTACTCTCTCTCTCTCTCTCTCTCTCTCTCTCTCTCTCTCTCTCTCTCTCTCTCTCTCTCTGAGAGATACAGGGACAGAACGTTTACTTTTTATGCTTCATTTCCACCTACAAAGAGGCAGAATATAAGAGAGAGAGATAGGGTTGAAAATCGAGCTCATACATTATTCTGTACCGAAGTTTTATCAAGACGTTGTTTGTTTTTAAGAGCCTATGAATATTTTTTTTCCGATTCTTTTCTTGGTTTTATTTATGAAAGTGTTTAATGGACGTGGCATGAGACAAGGGTATATCAGGAGCAGCGCTGCGAATACTGGGCATGGAGGCTCTTAATTCTAATTGGCTGCTGTTCTTAAAAAGGAAGTCTATTATCAGAGAAACACTTGCACTCCTTAATGAGCGCTCGGAATTCAAGGGCTCGACTCCGATAAAGAACAACAAATGATACGATAAGAACAGATGTACAAATGGTAATGAACGGACCAACATGAGATGTAGTAAGGCCGGAACACGAATGATACGATAAAAGCAAAGTAAGAACCCGATTCGAGAATGGGATAACAAACGGTATGGCAAGAACAGCTGTACAAAGGACTGGATAAGCAAAGATTTACAATTGATACTGTGTGAGTATGCATATGTGTGTGTGGCATATATATATATATATATATATATATATATATATATATATATATATATATATATATATATATATATATATATATATATATATATATATATATATATAATTTGATAAAAACGTTCTACGAACAATTTGAAGCTAGCACATACAAACGTCATGATGTGAATACATGTAAAAATTCAATGGATGCAGAGCTTTAGCGATAATCCTTGTATTGTAATTTTATGTTGAATTATTTTAATATTTTCCATTTCATCATTAGATTTTTAAGCCATTTAAGATATATATAAAAGTCTAATTTTACGTATTTTAGATCTTTTTCATTTGCTATTTTGATTTTCAATTTTCCTTTATGTTTTATTTTTCTGTTATTTATACTGTAGTTATTTTACCCTGGATATTTTTCTGACAATGGATTTCCAGTTTCCAGTTTTGCCATTCCATGTTCATAGTTAATTTTTTTTTTTTTTTTTTGGGAAATCAATTTCTTCATTTACTTCACTTTTTTTCCTCATATTTGAGTTTACTCAGATTAGATTTTCAACAATTTCCAACCTGTGGCTCACGCGCAGCAATCAGTGCCGACATTTGACTGTTAATTCATGACGGCGATTGTGTATGCCAAAACTACAACTTAGCCTAGAGTAGCAGTCCAGACTGAATGAGGTTTCGAATTGCCTTAATCCATAATTATTCTCATAGGTGAAAAAACTTCTGAAAATGAAGCTAATAGATATCAAACCCATAAATAAACCTTTGATAGGCGGACTCTAATTTTGGGTACTGGTATGCTGAAAGCCTGAAATAAGCCAACAGTAGCCCAACCCTTTTAACAGGTTACGTGTAGCCTGTATCTGAGTGTGGCCACTAGTAACCTAAACCTCAAGTTGCTCTTGGGTATTTTTTAATAAAGGCACATCGTAAGAAATCCTGAAGCTTGGGATTTTTCATATTTCTGTCAAGACAGTAACTAAGATCTAGTTGAAGTTGTACCCTTGTCTAGTTTTCTTTCAGTGATAGTTCCTCGTTGGACGAATCGGTAGAGTTCTCGGCTAGCACTCTGCTAGGCCCGAGTTCGAGTCTCCGGCCGGCCAATGAAGAATTAGAGGAATTTATTTCTGGTGATAGAAATTCGTTTCTCGGTATATTGTGGTTCGTATTCCACAATAAGCTGTAGGTCCCTTTGCTAGGTAACCAATTGGTTCTTAGCCAGGTAAAATAAGTCTAATCCTTCGGGTCAGCCCTAGGAGAGCTGTTAGTCAGCTCAGTGGTCTGGTTAAACTAAGGTATACTTAACTTAATTCTTTGAATGATACTAGTATTGGGGAGTTTTTCAGATACCAGCATTTGTGTTTCGTATTCTGTATTAGATATATTTTCTTTCCTTTAATATTGAGTATTTTAGGTTTGTGTTCCTAAGTAAACATTTGCCTTTGTCCTAACTCTTGACTTTTAATTGAAATTTTTGCCTTTCATACGCGGTTATTATTTCGGTACTTGTTTTCCTTTCTGTATGTTTCAGTATTGTGAATTTACGCGTTTCCTCTTTTCTAGTTTTCTGTATCATCATAAAAAAAATTTCATCGTTTGTCGTCCAGTAAAAACTTTAAAGACTGGCTCATTAGTATTCTCCGTTTATCCAATTAATGAAATCTCTTTACGTCAGCTTTGTAGCCAATGAAAGCATACTCGAAGGGGACTTCAAGACGTGAGTCACTGATTGGCGCATTATGCGGGAGTTATACGGTCGCATACCTCGACCATATTATACGCGAAGTAAACATACCAAGCGGCAGAAGGAGACGAATGACGCGACATTGATTGATGCTTCGCGTCGTCCCTCGCTGATAATATCTTAACGTTACCGAACCTTCTCATCATTTCACATTCTCTGTTCTAGGGGAGTTTATTTTTAGGGATGAATTCAGATGATTTAGAGTGGCTCGCACGGAGTGAAGGTTGATGGAGAATTCCTGTCGTTTGGTGGTTTAATTGGTTTTGATAAGTCAAAATGGGTCTGTTTTTCATTGAGATGGTTTTGAGTGTGCAGTAAAGTGTAGGGAATGATTTCAATTGTGTTTGGGAGATGATTTCATCAGTTGTGGTGAAGTGTCGCCCAAAAACGTTCTTTATCCCATCCCCTTATGGAGTCATGATTTGTTTGCACATGTGTTCTGATGGTTAATTTCTGTGCTGGAACAAACCAGATTGGTAACCAGACGTCACTCCCATAATGGGAAAACCACCCGAAAAACAGTGACTACTGTTTGGTACTCAACTTCTTGTTGTATAAAGGTTCACGTTTTTGTGTTATGGAGCAACAAGCGGATATGACGGGCATTGTTTAATGCTTCGGCTTGCAAGCCTTAACTGAATTAATTTATGAAGCACAGGAATAATGCGACTGCCTAAGTTAGTGATTATATTAGTTCCATTTCTACGATTCATCAATAAACTGCATGTAGACACTGAATGTGGTAAACATATGATTGGTAATTTGATTTTTAGTGACATCAGAATAGAGCATACCTTATAAGAGTAGTGTTTTCATTGCGTAGACTCTTATAAATATGCATTTGATGCAATGATTCAGTGACTGGAGGTTAATGCTTAGAACTCGCGGTTTGTTCAATGCAAGAACATTTGATTACCCGGGATGGCGTACAGTCCATCCAGAATTATCATCATGGAACTTAGCTAAACGTATTTTTTCTTGACGATTGTTTTTACAAGGCACAGTACACAAAACAGGTAGAGAGGAACACACAAAATGCTTTGTCTAGAACGAAGAGAAGGGTAATTAACTACTCCCCTTTGGTGAAGGCAGACCCTTCATTTAAACATAGGGAGTTGATAAGGCTTGCAACGAAGCACAGTACATTGGCGATCAGCTGAAATGAATTCCTATCCTTCTTGAAGGTACATTGAGTTCGCTCAAGCTTGTAAGCAAAATGGGAAAACCAAAATATCTCTCCTCGTAGAATATTCCATGCAGTACTTCAGAGAACGTTCATTGTAATGTATCATATCCCGAATGGAGAAAAATAACGTCGCGTTTTGGGTCGAGAATGCTTCGTTAACCTGAATAAATCTTGGGTACAGTATATGTATTTATATAAAATCCTTGTCGGATTTTAGGCTCGCGGCGTAAGGTGCATCTAAAGTTGGTGGAATGAAATCATGTTTCTGGTGTATGTGACCATATACCATATCCTAGCGCGCTTATACCATCACAAATGAAGCCAGTAGAAAAGAGCCGGAACGGTGATTCCCGACCAGAGAGACGTGACTTAGTTTCCAGGAGGTCTGACGAAGGTACCTTCATTTCTCAAGCTGCAAAAGGGTTGACGTCTGACTGGACGAAGGCAAGTCCTGGTCTTAATTATATTACCTAACCAACCCTTCCATTCCGGCAGCTTTGGATCAAGATATTTTCATTCTTAATAATAGTGTAAGCCTGGTAGCGGTGGTTCCCTCTGTTATACACAAGATATTTGCATACATGGCGCATTATGTATATATATATATATATATATATATATATATATATATATATATATATATATATATATATATATATATATATATATATATATACACACATACACTGTTTTCTCATGCCATCGTTTACTTATACAGACGATGGTAATGTATCGGTAAGCAACTTCTCAAAGATAAATCATAAAAAAATTTTTATCTTGTTCCCAGTGTTTTGAATTGCAAGACCTTCCGTAAATAACATTAAATTACCTATCACTGAAAAGGAAATTTAGAAAAGCTACCTTATGCATGATGAGAAAGAAATGTATATCTCAAATACTTTGTTTTTGGTAAATATTTTTGATGTTCAAATAACTTTTTTCTTAGCTTTAACCCATAATTCTGACATTTATGTTTCTGTTATTTTGCTCTTTTAAACAAACTACTTATTTAGCTTTAGAAAAAATGTCAGGGTTCTGGTATATATAAAAACTGATTGTACACAGGCATATAAAGAGAATCGTTCCAAAGCACAAGTGTGGTCAGCGGGTGATGACTTCCCTGCAGTTGGGGTGTTCCACTACGAAAAAGTATATGGATACACATTGTGTTTTATATATATATGTATATGTATATGTATATATATATATATAATATATATATATATATATATATATATATATATATATATATATATATATATATATATATATATATATATATATATTAATTTTATCACATACACAGTTGTTCTGCATTAGTAGAATTACTAAAAGGACCTCATTCAAACTTGATAATGTGGACTGTTTGTCCAAGAAAGCTTGTAACTTTTTCTGAATAAATACTTCATTGGATACTATCCCAGTTTGAATGAGGTACTTTTAGTATTATACTGTATATGTATATATATATATATATATATATATATATATATATATATATATATATATATATATATATATATATGTATGTATGTATGTGTATATATATATTTTTTATGTATGTATATATATGTGTGTATGTGTGCGTGGGCGTGTAACTTTGGATTCTTCTTCCTGCCTCTGGTTTTCTTGACTCATATACCATTTTTTTGCTGTGATGGGTATAAGGTTGGGCGTGCTCTAGGCCATTCCTGTCATTATATATATATATATATATATATATATATATATATATATATATATATATATATATATATATATATATATATATATATATATATATATATATATATATATATATATATATATATATATATATTTATGTATATATGCATATGTATATATATACAAGTTTGTGTTTGTGTGTGTTCTACCCTGTCACCACTACCGCTTTATTCATTTAGGCCTGCGATGGTTGGGTCAGATACCAACCTCCTTTAAAATTTCTTGAATGCAACGAAATTAGCTTATTTCATTTTTCTAGCCTGTTGTCAGGAACTTTGTCATTTTGAAGAAATGGCGCGAACTCCTGTAGATGTAACCACTAGTAAAGTTGATTTGACATTCTGCCTATTTTCTGAAACAACTGGATCCCTTAATGGTCTCCCAGGCAGTCATACTTATCGTTATGTTAAAGTGAATAATAAAAGGTTGAATAATTCGGCAGTATCAGGGAATGCGGTTTTGGTCTCATGTGGAAAGGCTCTGGAATAACTCCTAAAAACACTATGCTGATGAAGCCCAGTTAGTATTCAAATATACCGAGGAACACAGGTCTCCCTTACCAATGCTATACGGAGAACTTCATACGGATTCATTGTCTGCCGTGCTCTGGAGTACGCCTGTATAATAAAAACCCTTTGATGTGAATATGTATCAAAAAACCATCCGAATTGTAATGATATGGACGTGTTGGTATGTGCGTGAAGGAGGTTGCCCTGCTGATTTAATCTTGCAGATTTTTTGTTTCACAGGCCGTCATGCTGAATTAAAAGGGCCATTCGTAGTAGCGGCGAACAAAAGATCGTTTTACATATCGTTGAAAGATTTGCACTACTATTTCGGGTTTGTTCATTTAAATAATTACGTATCCGAAGATGAAACCATGAAAAATAAGAACATGCAAAAAACAAAGCACAGTGAAAAAAGGAGAAAGTATTCAGTCTTGACAGAACGTAAAGCAATCACACCTCCCTCTGAAACAGCCATTTAAGCATTTTTAGCCAACCCCTCTGTTTAATCATTGGAAGTCCAACACTACCTTTTTTCATTCCCCCTTCCCTTCCCTTCCCTGCCCACAATCCCCCTTCCCCCCTGAGGCAACCTCTCTCTCCCTCCTCCACCAACCTTCCGAGTTGAAAAAATGTCGTGACCCCGCCCCCGAGTGTCCTTATCTGCGACATTAAGAGTTCATGAGGGGAGTGATGCGCATAGCTACGGTGTGATGACAGGGCCCGGTATCTCGCGGCTGTCTCTCTTGAATTTTTCCTAAACATTTGTAAGGCTTCTAGAAGACTTTATATCTGTAGCTCTTTATGTTTTTGTTAGGTATTTTTCTGTTATTTTTTCTTGATGACATGGCTTTTTTTTTTTTTTAATTCTGCCAACGACTCCTCTTTACATCGTGACTTTTATATCTTAATTTTCCTCTTTGTTTCATATTTATTGTTATTAGTATTATCTCCAGCGCACCTGACTTTGTTAAAGAGGAAGGGAAGCGGGAGGAGGAATGGATTGCTTGCTTGTAAAAACAATTCACATTTAGTTGGTAATTAACAACTGTAGGTATGATCTCACGAGGTAAACCGCATCATCCAGCCCTGATGATAAAAAGCTCCCCCGTGGATGTTCACTGACCTGAGCGTTGCCCTGCCAGACGTATGATGAATAGATGTGGGAGGTCCTGCTTATCATACTGCAGTTTTTGCCGCACTCGTAGCAACCCATTGAGAGAGAGAGAGAGAGAGAGAGAGAGAGAGAGAGAGAGAGAGAGAGAGAGAGAGAGATTTTGTCTTAAATGAATGCAAATGAATCCCTTTAGTATTAGGAGCAAATATCGCATCCGATAGTGAAGTCCCTAATTGAAAGTGGCGACTGTGGTGAGGGTTAGCGATACTTGCTCTCGTAGACTCTCGCTTGCAAGTTTTTAATCTATAAAATCTCGGTGAAGTTGTGTATTGCCTGAAAGGTCCCACCCCTTCGGTCCTCCCCTGCTTCATGGAAGGTATCTTTAGAAGATGAAGAGATTAAATGATAGACGTGTGGCCGGAGAAAACAATCTGCTGTTGTCTTGTTGTTTTGTTTGTGCGTACGTGCGTTTGCTTGTGTGTGTGAACTGAAATATGTTATTGGGAACGCCTTCTGTTTAGACCTGATAATATTATTTCATATATATATATATATATATATATATATATATATATATATATATATATATATATATATATATAAATAAATATATAATATACATATATATGTATATATATATGTATATATATATATATATATATATATATATATATATATATATATATATATATATATATGGAAAAAGTATGCATCTATATGATTGTATCTTTGTATTTAAATCAAGAATTACTTGATCAACATATTTTTCAATGCTTATATCTAAACGTACCTATCGACTTTGTATATAAAAAAAAGAAGTCCGTTTCGATGGGAAGATGTTTGAATTTTGTTTGGGCATCGCCCAGCCCACGCTTGTGCAGAGCCATTAAATTAATGAGGCATACAGCGAAGCAGTAAAACCCCAGTAATAGTGTTTGATTATGCAAATGTGTGGATTTAAGACCCTCTACTATAGGGGCATGGCTTGGTGCATGTGCCTGCGCGTCGGTGGTATCATGCATACATCAGCCCGGGGAAATGATGGGAGGAACCCACCGGTAATTAGTCGGTCGTGGGCTGGCACTGCGCCGTATAATTTTGCCTTCATTATTGACAAGATCGGCCGTTTCAAACAATCGCAGCCCGCAATTATTCGATTCAGAAGCGATTCGCCGACTTGCGATATTGGTGGTTTATTCTCACGCTTTCTGAAGCCTCCGATTTATGGAGCGGGGAATAATCTTCTGGTGGGGTTTTGGTGTCCACAGCGTTGCTGCTGCGGCTGCTGCTGCGTCGGTGCTTCTTCCGTGCGGCCTCAGTCTTGCTTTCTCGCTCTGTTTAACTCGCTGTCGTATGTTAGTAGGCTAATAGATAATATATATATATATATATATATATATATATATATATATATATATATATATATATATATATATATATAAAATATTATTGTCTCCTTAAGCATTTCGTTTAATGCCGTTGTCGGACTACTCGTTTCTCCATTTTCCTACAGTATATGCGGTCTGTTTGTCATTTTTTTTAAAGTTCGCATTTTACTGCAAGAAATGATTGTACATAATGCATTTTGTTACGTCATCTTGGATTGCTATCTTTTTCATCTTATTTGTTTGTTGGCAAGTGCGAATACCTACACATCTTATGAATTTGCGCATACCTGGAGATCTCACCTGCATGTACTTGCCCGTTTCCCGTTTCGTTCATGATGAACTCTCGGCTTCTCTGTGTATCGTTCTAAACACAGACGCTGACACTTAGAGATACATAGATCTCTCTTCTCTCGATTTGCATCTGCTTTCTCATTGCACGTAGTGGACAGTGACGTCATATCAAGCATCTCGTGGTCGGCCTTAATGTTCTACTTAGCATTCATCTGATTTGTCAGTACGTACCCATGGAATCCATTTAGCATGCGTAGAGTCCTTCTCTCTCTCTCTCTCTCTCTCTCTCTCTCTCTCTCTCTCTCTCTCTCTCTCTCTCTCTCTCTCTCTCTCCAGGGTGCTCATTCCCAAACGAAAGTTGTGTTTAGGCAGTTCTTCTCTGTTATTAGCACTGATATAGGCGTCTTTCCCACATTCTCTTCCTCTACAAGGCACTCACAGTCAATATATATCATTCATAATTTTCCTCGTATCACAAGTGGATGCGCTTATGTCTTCAGCAGTGAATTGGGTACGTCATTGATGGTCGATTTTTGTAGGTCACAGATGGTTGAGAGAGAGAGAGAGAGAGAGAGAGAGAGAGGAGAGAGAGGAGAAAATATTACAGACACGAATAGTCAGAACTCCTTCTGAAGACATTCAATTGTATCAATTTCAAAATGGGAGGACCGACGAAGTACCAGGGTGAAACCATTGGTAAGATATTCGTGAGAATTTGTATTTCACTCTCTGGAAGGTGTTTAGTTTTTAATGAACATTTCGTTAAGAATGCTCTTATCATGTATGATGAAATTACGACAGACCTCTCTCTCTCTCTCTCTCTCTCTCTCTCTCTCTCTCTCTCTCTCTCTCTCTCTCTGAAACAACATAAAATCCAAATTTTATGTGTAAGATTGTCGTCACCCACAACAGAAATACGCACAGGACGATCCTGGGCTCATGTCGGCGCATATGTTGATCACTCAATCTTTTTCCTCCTTTCCACGGAAGCTTTGCTTTTATGTTGGTTATAAATCACAAACAATGATTTTCTCTTGCATTCTCTCGAACAAGAAAATTTGTCCTTGCATTGACTGCTCTCATGAAATCGCTCGATGCCGGGCCTTTCTTCTTATTTCTTAGAAAAAGTTAGGAAATTCTTATTTTACTGTTGAGTGCACAATGGGAGACGAAGCAGTACGCCAACTATTTTTTTCCTTTTTTTTCTTTGATATCTTATTCCATTTCTCATTTGTCTCTTCTTTTCCCTGTCATTGTTATGTAATGGCAAACTGACTTCTGAAATAACAAATAAAGCGATTGACTCGTTGAGTTAAAAGTTAAGTATATCTTAGTTTAACCAGACCACTGAGCTGATTAACAGCTCTCCTAGGGCTGGCCCGAAGGATTAGACTTATTTTACGTAGCTAAGAACCAATTGGTTACCTAGCAACGGGACCTAGAGCTTATTGTGGAATCCGAACCACATTATAGCGAGAAGTGAATTTCTATCACCAGAAAGACATTCTTCTAATTCTTCATTGGCCGGTCGGAGAATCGAACGCGGGCCCTGCAGAGTGCTAGCCGAGAACGATACCAACCTGTCCAATGAGTGTTAAGTTCATTCAAAGTAAGCAAGAAGAAAGCGCTTTGTCGTTATCACATTTGTGCAGAAAGACACCCGACGTGTTGAAAATGAATCGGGTGATGATTTATCCGTTACAGGATTCAAGGGAGATTCTCTTCTCTCTTCTCTTCTCTTCTCTTCTCTTCTCTTCTCGCTTGAAGAGTGAGAAGAGAAGAACGAGAGCGGCTGATAGAGAGAGAGGAAGATTCATTAATCAAACGACCTCCATCCAGAATATTTTGCATGATTTGGAGCTGAATAACAATTAAGGCGATAGAGAGAACGGGGCTGTCATGTTTCTTTCCCCGGCACTCATCTGATCCAGCTTAAATAAGCTTAAACTTATTATTAAAAATTATTCTTATAATTTTTTTATTATATATTGAATGCTGGTTTATGAGTACTAGTATGTTCATTATAAACAACTAATTTTTGAGGCTGCTTTTGTGAAACGCTTATGGTGTGATCTCAAGTGGCCAGTGTTTTGCTTTTAAGGCCACTTTTAAACCGCCCTTGCGCCTTATCCTGCCGTGGTTTCACCAGATAATCAAACACCTGTCACTTTGTGATGAACAGGTCTTGAACTCTGCCCTTGACCTTGTTTGACAGTTTTTGTCTGGTTGATGTTGAAAATAACCTTAAAATTGGCCTAAGCTTCACTTTGTAACCTTAATTCAAAAAACGTAAGTTTCAAGTTGACTTAAAATTTGATGTAATTATTGCCTCTACCAAATAGGTTATGTTTCTGGAACATTGCGTTTGTTTGTTTGCTAGTAAGACTGTATAAACTGTCACTTGTTAATACTCAAGATTGGCAACAGATTCTATGATTTTGGGAGAAATAGAAATGTAAATATTTTTGGACAAGGGAATTTTTTATGGGAGAGGATTTCGATACTGCAGGTTATATATACTCATAAGCGTAAGAAAGATTATGTTAGGATCCCGTAACATCTGTATGTGATTCTAGGATCCTAACGCTGGCGAAATTACGCGTTCTGTGAGAGATGTTTCTACTTGCTTACAAATTTTTGTATCCATGTAAGAAATTTTCTGCTTGATATATGTACGGAGAAGTTATTTTCTTAGTACTGCAGATCTTGGGGAAAATTAAGGGTGCTTGCATTGATGGCTGCACTTCTCCATGTGTAGAGAAAACGTGTGCAAGCTAAGCTGCATCAGCAAGTTTTGTACTCATCCCTATTATGCAATAAGAATATAGATAGAAATCTTTATGAATCTTTAGTGATTGTTGTCTACGATGCATCTCCTTCAGCTCAGAGGCTCGTGTTGATAAATGACCCGGCGGGCGGTCATAGCTGTATCGAAAGTCTGTTGGACAGAGAGAAAGAAAAGAGAGTTGGAGAAAAAGTTTATTCGCGTCACACTTCGTTTGCTGATGGCGTCACACTGCGTACCCCTTCTACGGAAGGGCATCTGGAAGGATGTGCATCCTCCCACCACCCCTTCTCTCTCTCTCTCTCTCTCTCCCCCTGTCTATACCCCCGCCATCGCTAAATGCCGATTGCAACCGTTGAATGCGGCGTGTTTGAGATGCTCATTATCGGTATCAAGGGAGTGATTCCAGGCGATAAGTCAGAAGGAGATATGGAGCGAAATGCTCCGCTTGACATACAAGAAGTCAGGTATTTTCAGTGAGCGCGCGCGCCGGAATGAGAGAGAGAGAGAGAGAGAGAGAGAGAGAGAGAGAGAGAGAGAGAGAGAGAGAGAGAGAGAAAAAAAACTCAGCTGAAGACATTGAAAGGGCACGTAAAAATTGGTACCCCTCTGCCACTTGTTATTTTTTTTTATCGATCATGTAAATATTCCTTCGTAACTGTTATCTTTTTAATAGCAGCCGTCATACCACCATGATTTTTTCTTAGTTTCCTGTCATTATCACCGTCTTAATAGTCTTCAGCAACGTGTATCATCACTACTTTTCTTAATAAAAATGGAATGTCAGCAATTACACAGGGACAGAGATAGAGATTGATTGAACAGAATTATGAAATGAAAAAATTTTTAGCTAAATTGCTTTTTTAATGTGCGCGCGCGCACACACACACACACACACACACACAGAATTGTTACTGGGATTTTTAGAGCACATGAGGTTACGGGCGTTGTTTCCGATATCAGCGAAGATTCAACTTTATTTGGAAGAAAATCTATCTCATATATGAATTAATTTCATTATTATCATTATTATTTTTAGTGTTATCGTTGTGGTGATCACGGTTATTTTTCATTTTGCTTTAGATTTTATTACCATCACAGGTTCACTCAGAATTAGGTCACGCGTAACAAGGAGATACCTGTCTGATTGCTGTGATCAGGTATGTTATTGGTTAATAATGGCCTCATCACCTGCGGCATGGTGCCTCTTTAGTATTCGCCACCTCCCGCGCTCTTCTTATTGAAAAATGCACTGCCGCCTGACTATATACGTGGAACATCCACATTAATATTCAGACCGGTGGGTAAAATATATAATGAGAAACGGCGAACTCTCGTCCACTGCTGTGGGCATTAGCCAACTAAAACTAAATGGTATGGGCGCTTTAGGTTTTCAATCTGTCTGTGACGTCAACACGTTAATTTCGATAATGGTGGTAAGGTGGATGAGCTTGTTTTAGATATTTATAACGAAGAAAGTGAACAACCGTCAAGTTTATGATTATTTGCAATTTTAAGGAGGTAACTCAAATACTAAAATTTAGGAATTAAAATCGTGATATTCGGGTACTTACATATAAAGACGTATTAACGAGTTTATAGTTATACAGATTAAAGAGACGCTTTGCAGGCACAATACATAGGTAGGTATGCAAGAATTCATTCCCCATAGAAATACATAGAGCAAGCATGCGTACATACGCCATACAAATATTAACACTGGCGGAAGATAGTAAACCACTTATTGATAACTGCAGTTTCGCTTTCTGTGAGTGTTTGTGCGTGTTTGTGTGTGTACCAAAATACGTCACGCACGCAGCTAATCACTGAATTTTTTAGAATTACTGTTTGGGTTTTAACCTTTACGTTAACTTATTATAAACATAATCAGTTTTAGTTTTAATCATCTTAATCATCTACCGTCCTTATCGAAATGAACTTGCTGACGTCATAGACTTAATTGAAATTATGCACTGCATATACCATTTTGTTTTAATATGGAAAACCCCACGTTAGTGGACGAAGCTCAGTGCTTCCTGTGTCATACTCGTGTATGTATATATATATATATATATATATATATATATTATATATATATATATATATATATATATATATATATATATATATACATACACAGTATATACTGATAGGTAAATGTGACATGAAGCACTGAGCTTGCTCACTAACGTGGGGTTTTCCATATTAAAAGAAAATGTTATGCAGTGTATATCTTTATTAAGTAAGATGTCAGCACGTTAGTCTTGGATAAGGACGGTAGGTGATTGAGACGATTGTATACACACACACACACACACACACACACACACACACACACACATATATATATATATATATATATATATATATATATATATATATATATATATATACACAGTATATATATATGTGTGTGTACATGCAGATACGCATACATACAAACAAATCTATATATATATATATATATATATATATATATATATATATATATATATATATATATATATATATATAATATAGACAAACAACTTTTATTCACCTTATTATTATTCATAATATTTGCCATAGATTCA
>NC_089743.1:12311197-12328697 GCF_040412425.1 Macrobrachium rosenbergii | reverse complement strand
AACACTGTCACTCCACTTAACTAATTACTTTTTTCATTAGTATTTTTCTTCTTCTGCAAGAGAGACGGCCTCATAAAATATACACTCGTACTTTATTTTTCTTTTTTACAAACTGTGTTAATGGTGTTCAGCTAACTTACAGATATTTTGCTCTAGCGACATGAACATAATATGAGTATGCATAATACATTTCAGATGCACGTACATCTGTACATACATACATACATACATACATACATACATACATACATACATACATACATACATACATACATACATACATACAAAATATTGGAAACGAATGAGAGGGAGAGAGAATAGCCCTAGTAGTAAACTGGGTTGATTATGGAGAGAGATGATTTGCGAGTTGTTAATTTTCTCTGTTACAGAGATAACGATAGATTAGACTGGAAGAGGAAGAAGGCTGATTGGGATTGAACTGTTGGTGTATGTTGCAAGTAAGGGGGGTTTACAGAAGAAAGTTAATGTTAATATGATCGCCTTTATGTGCATTTTGCTGTAATTATGCGCGTAAATAGTTGTAACTGTAGGACAGGTGTATATATTCGCGTTGTGAAAAGAAAAGAGAGCTTACCTTCGTTGCAGTTCGTCCGTATGTGTTAATGCTTTATTCATGATTCATTACTCTGTTACTGTCGTTTTTATTAATGATGTTGTTGCCACAATGAATTATTTTCAAGAGCATCAAAACAAGAACAAAAAAGACAGAAAGACGCAAAGAAAATGAAGAGGAGGAAAAGAAATCGCGAGCAGATGTGTTTAGAAGAAAAGTCACGATAAAAGAAATCAGAGGAAGCTCGTAATTAGAACCTCATTATGAGAGAGATTTAATGGTGAGGCAGAGTCTAGTTAAGGTGTTCCGGCAGGGTTGGTAGTATATTAGAGGGGGATATGAGGAGGATTTTTGCCAGAGTTTATGAATATTAAGTTGTAGGCAGCTGAGAGAGAGAGAAAGAGAGAGAGAGAGAGAGAGAGAGAGAGAGAGAGAGAGACTATTTTTAGGTTCCTGCGGGAGAACAGATAGAATGACGAATGAATACACACACACGCACTATATATATATACATATATACTGTATACATACATACATACATACATACATACATACATACATACATACATACATACATACATACATACATACACAGGCAGAAATATAACCAACTTGATATGTTAGCACAGATGTAAACAAGTAAAAATTGCGCCGAAGAAACTTCGGCGCAATCGAGTTTTCTGTACATCTTATATAGCAAAATCCACTGCTCTTTGCAGCTAAGCCCCATCCACTCCTTGCGTTACGACCATCCCTTGAAGCTGATTGGTTGGCAATGGTTTCGAAAAGTTGGTTAATCTTTGGTTCTTTTCATCTTCATTAATTTTGCAATGGTTGTTTTACCGAAATAAAATACGTACTGCTGATTATCAAAAGGAAACGTTATATTAACCCCTGAAATAAAATCATAGCACACACCTCCCTTAAATGGTAAAAAAAAAAATAGGAAAATATGAATGAAGTCAGGAGTGTTCCGCGATGCTGCAATGTTGTTTTTCGTAAATGAGGTTCACCTGAATACGTAGGTGACACGGGGAATATCTTGCACTCGAATCCGTACACTTGAATTACAGGACAACAATACTGTCAAGCGTGTTCACCATTCTAAACTTAAACACAAAAACTTTCTGAGAGCTATGCAAACTGGTATTTCATGTTGATTTTTAGGGAAATTTTACTACATTTTACTAATCATAAAATCGATTTCATTGCAATCGTTTACACATTCGGTGGGATGACAAGCGGTGACTACTCTACTAAACAGAATATGCCTATGTTCAACTTAAATTATAGTATGATAGGCTGTGGTTATAATTTGCTGAGAATTTTCTTAAGGACATTATCTCCTTTCGGAGTAACAGGATCATAAAGAATTACGTAGACCTATAATATTATAGTCCTAAGTCTTTTTGTTGGTTTACACAGCTTATGATGTTTGGATTATAGGCCTATCCCTATCTTATATTCAGCCGTTTAATGTGCTTCTTGTTATGGTTATTCATGTTTTTGTTGCTGCTGTTATGGTGGTTGTAGTGTCTTCGAAAGTTTTTCATATGGTAACCTAACATCGCAGAACAAACGTAGACCTATTCATAAAATACTGCCGTGTTAATTCAAATGTAGTCATTTGTTTTAATTAAAAGTAATCGAGATCTTATGAATATAGTCTACGCTAGAATATTCTCTTAACAACAGAGAGAGAGAGAGAGAGAGAGAGAGAGAGAGAGAGAGAATTTTACTTACAGCACTCTTATGTATCCTTTTGTCCAACAAAGTAATATACGAGAATGCCCCCAAAAGCAAATGAATCATGGGCTACTCGCAGACTGGTTTGGATCATCTCATACATAACTTTTTCCGCTTTCATTTATTTACTCATCACAGTAATATATCTGTTATCCCTTTTGTAAATATATTTTCAGTATAGTTCATTGCGAGCAGTTCGATAGCTGTGTGTAAGGCTAAGACAGCACTATAATAATTGTTCTATGTGTGCCATCGGCTACATGCCCACAAATTTTACTTTATTCTTTGCGGTGTAAGTGGCTTTGCACTTACTATGGCCATCAACGCAAGTACACATGTATGTGTATATGCACATGCTTATATGTGTTCATTTCACCGTATGCATATACATTATATATCGTGGGGTCGGAGCTACTATATTAATTAAAAGCTACTCTATTTCCAACAGATACGAGTGGAAAACTATTTGCAATATGAAATTGACGCATAGGCCTATGCCCTGTCATTGCCTCAAAATATAAGAAATTGATGCGTAGGCCCATGCCTTGCATTGCCTCAAAATATAAGAATTTGATGTGTAGGCCTATGCCCTGTCATTACCTCAAAATATAAGACTTTGATGTGTAGGCTTATTCCCTGTCATTGCCTCAAAATATAAGAATTTGATGTGTAGGCCCATGCCCTGACATTGCTTCAAAATATAAGAATTTGATGTGTAGGCCCATGCCCTGTCATTGCCTCAAAATATAAGAATTTGATGTGTAGACCCATGCCCTGTCATTGCCTCAAAATATAAGAATTTGATGTGAAGGCCCATGCCCTATCATTGCCTCAAAATATAAGAAATTGACGCATAGGCCCATACCCTGCATTGCCTCAAAATATAAGAATTTGATGTGCAGGCCTATGCCCTGTCATTGCCTCAAAATATAAGAATTTGATGTGCAGGCCTATGCCCTGTCATTGCCTCAAAATATAAGAATTTGATGTGATGTCATTGCCTCAGGCCCATGCTCTTTCATTGCCTCAAAATATAATAATTTGATGTGCAGGCCCATTCCCTGTCATTGCCTCAAAATATAAGAATTTGATGTGCAGGCCATGCCCCTGTCATTGCCTCAGAATATAAGAATTTGATGTTTAGGCCTATGCCTGTCATTGCCTCAAAATATAAGAATTTGATGTTGCAGGCCTATGCCCTGTCATTGCCTCAAAATATAAGAATTTGATGTTTAGGCCCATGCTCTTTCATTGCCTCAAAGTATAATAATTTGATGTTTAGGCCCATTCCCTGTCATTGCCTCAAAATATAAGAATTTGATGTGTAGGCCTCTGCCCTGTCATTGCCTCAGAATATAAGAATTTGATGTTTAGGCCTATGCCCTGTCATTGCCTCAAAATATAAGAATTTGATGTTTAGGCCTATGCCCTATCATTGCCTCAAAATATAAGAATTTGATGTTTAGGCCCATGCTCTTTCATTGCCTCAAAGTATAATAATTTGATGTTTAGGCCCATTCCCTGTCATTGCCTCAAAATATAAGAATTTGATGTGTAGGCCTCTGCCCTGTCATTGCCTCAGAATATAAGAATTTGATGTGTAGGCCCATGCCCTATCATTGCCTCAAAGTATAAGAAATTGACGCGTAGACCCATGCCCTGCATTGACTCAAAATATAAGAATTTGATGTGTAGGCCCATGCCCTGTCATTGCCTCAAAATATAAGAATTTGATGTGTAGGCCTCTGCTCTGTCATTGCCTCAAAATATAAAAATTTGATATGTAGGCCCCTGCTCTGTCATAGCCTCAAAATATAAGAATTTGATGTTTAAGCCTATGCCCTGTCATTGCCTCAAAATATAAGAAATTGACGCGTAGACCCATGCTCTGTCATTGCCTCAAAATATAAGAATTTGATGTGTAGGCCTATTCCCTGTTATTGCCTCAAAATATAAGAATTTCATGTGTAGGTCTCTGCTCTGTCATTGCCTCAAAATATAAGAATTTGATGTGTAGGCCTCTGCCCTGTCATTGCCTCAAAATATAAGAATTTTATATGTTGGCTTGATCTTACATTGATATTAACTGGCTACATAAGTCTATGCTTCATTTCAATTAATATGGTCGGAATTACTTATGTCGGCCAACACCAATAAAAAAAAAAACAAGATGCTTGTGTATATAGGCTGCGCATGATTAAAAAAAAAAAAAGATGCACAGAGTGATCCAAGATCTTCGTAATGATACTATATAACTTATATCTTTTATCGGAGATATCAACTGCATACTTCACAGTTCTGGGAATACACATCTGTGGTGTTATCGTTCATGCACGGAGCTCAGCATGGCCGAACGGAGTCAGATCCGGAATGGCAATCATTTTGGACTGTTATCTAGTGTGACACCATTCCCCTTTCGAGAGTTAGCCAATGACTGGCGTGCAGTGGTCGGGGCTTAGCTGCAAAGGGCCATGGATTTTGCTTATAATCAAGGCCACCGAAAATAGATCTATCTTTCGGTGGTCTCGGTATAATGATGTATAAGCCGCGGCCCATGAAACTTTAACCACGGACCGCTGGTGGCCTATCCTATATCGTAGCAAGAAGCACGATTATAGTTCACTTTAACCTTAAATAAAATATAAACTAACGAGGCTAGACGGCTGCAGTTTGGTATGTTTGATAATTGCAGCCCTCTAGACTCAGTAGTTTTTAAGATCTGAGGGCGGACAGAAAAAATTGCGGACGAACAGACAAAGCCGGCACAATAGTTTTCTTTTCAGAACCTAAAAGAAACATTGGCACCTTGATAACGTTAGAGAAGAAAATAAAAACTCAGTAGCCATGTTGAGTTTCTTTTAATGTTCAAAGGCATTGTGGCTGTCCTAATGAAGGACTTGTGCGAAGGAGTCAGCCAGTGCTTTTGCTGGTATTATCGTTATTAATATTCCCATTGTGGCCAAAATCTTACGTAACAAGCCAAATAGGCCCATTAAATTGTTATATAATTTTCCTTGTAATAATGCGATATGTAAAATAATAATAATTCCGCGTCTGGGAAGGGAAAATTAAAAATTTTACATAATAATAAACAACAATGGAGAAGTAAGCTGAATCAATCTTTGAGTGTCATTTATTAAAACCCAAATCGATAACAATTTCGGCAATTAGTGTGACGTTTGAATAATTTAATTCTTCAGATTGTCTGAGTGTGGTCCAACATTTTTCATATGCCCTTGCACGTAACCGCTGTAATTTCTTATGCCGTAAATAATCTGATGATTATCAGTAGTATCATTACTAATGTTTGTTTGTGGTTGGTGATACTTTTCATATTCGTCTTCGGAATTTGACCTAACATAAGTTCATCATCTTCCAAAATGTACCTACGAAATTTGATATAAAAAACGGGCAATGATAGGTGAACGAAAATGACTTAGTACCACCGTTGTCATTCCCACACAAGAACTGACGACGCCAAAACAAAAATTATTCTTCAGTCCTTCAAAAACTACTAGAGAGAGTGTTTTGAGTTTTATTTACTTTCTTATTTATTTATATATTTATTTATATGTCTTTGTCGCTTTACCTGGAGCTGACATATTGATAAGCTTGCGGGATTATCAGAACTGAGTCGGCAATTCTGAAATATTCCGTACTTATAATCATAACTTTTCAGTAGTATCATAGTTATTGTCAGTAGTAGTGTCATTAGTATGTATGAATGAATCAGTTTAAATCATACGTTAATTTTACGACAGTCAAACAGAAACGGATCTTTACCATTACTTATTCATCCAGGAATTTGACTGCAGATGAAGGAATAAGTTTTTGTTTGTTTACTTCTTAACTTGTGCTCTCTGATATCAGTTGCCAATCGTTGGCAGATGGAATAATCTTTGTATCGTTGTTTTTGTTTGTTTACTTCTTAACTTGTGTTCCTTAAATTAGTTTCCTCTGAAATATCAGTTGCTACCTTTGAAAAAGGTGAAAACAAATTAATCTTTATATCGTTGTTTTTGTTTGTTTACCTCTTAACTTGTATTCCTTGAATTAGTTTCCTCTGAAATATCAGTTGCTACCTTTGAAAAAGGTGAAAACAAATTTCATTTTCTATGCCATAGCCTTGGAACTCGAGGAGGAATCTTTATTGAACTGGAAAAGAATTTGAAAATGGTTTAATAGGATGTTATTTACATAAATGGATCTCTCTCTCTCTCTCTCTCTCTCTCTCTCTCTCTCTCTCTCTCTCTCTAATCCATGTATTGCACGACAAGTTAAATCTATTTTGTTCGCTAGTGTAATTTATAGTTTGCTGTTTTCTTCACAGCATGTTGATATTTTTCCATTATTAAAAAGTTAGATTTGCTACCATTACTGTTCCCTTTACATCATTTGAAATATTTCGTATGCATGTGTATGTTACGAACACTGTAAGTACACAGATATGTACATCCCAGCTTATTAAGAGCAGCACGAACGCAAACTCCATTTAAGACATAAAAAGCGGGTTATTTGGGAAGAACACGAAGAAGTATACCTGACATGAAAATCGCATATAACGTTGTAATCCATTCACTGTACCTCTAAAATGTGCTTCATTTCTCCTACTAAGAACAAGTCGTTCAGCGCAAGGACCAAGAGGATATCAAGCGTATATATTTCG
Source organism: Macrobrachium rosenbergii (assembly GCF_040412425.1). NCBI lineage: Eukaryota > Metazoa > Arthropoda > Malacostraca > Decapoda > Palaemonidae > Macrobrachium > Macrobrachium rosenbergii. The sequence continues at coordinate 12,321,711 of NC_089743.1, read as the reverse complement.
CGTTATCTAGACTTGTGTCTCCCGACGCTTTCCTCCTCATTAATAGTTGCTGGAAGCAGGGGAACGCCTTGCTTTTTGGGAAAAACTTATCGTTTAGCCGGGCCCGTGAAATTTGGACACTTACGTAGTTCCTCATTGGACGGGTTGGTGTCGTTCTCGACTAGCACTCTGCTGGGCCCGCGTTCGATTCTCCGGCCGACCAATGAAGATTTAGAGAAATTTATTTCTGGTGATAGAAATTCATTTCTCGTCATAATGTGGTCCGGATTCCACAATAAGCTGTAGGTCCCGTTGCTAGGTAACCAGTTGGTTCTTAGCCACGTAAAATAAATCTAATCCTTCGGGCCAGCCCTAGGAGAGCTATTAATCAGCTCAGTGGTCTGGTTAAACTAAGGTATACTTAACTATTTTGTACACTTGCATTTTTTCTTCACTTGTAATATATTTATTCCAGTATATTAGTATACATTATTAAAGTCCTGCTTGTACCTTAGAGTAGATATTTTATTTTTTCTATGAAGATTAGGTAGTTCGTTGATTGATTGCCAGTCGCACAGTGACTAAATGCAGTCAACTCCATGTATAATTATGCTAATTCATGCGAGAAAGACATTGCTTATGCTTCGTTTGATTTCTATAACCTTCCCTCATATAATGGCGGTTGTTTCTGTCTTTAGCGCTATAAATCACTCCTCTTTTTTTTCCCCTGGTGTTTCTGTTTTTCCTTTTTTCCTTCAACCCGAAGCTAATAATAACACTGAATTACTTACTGCAACGGCCGAGTTCCAAATAATAAAAGGTATGTGTGAATATACTTAATCATTAATGAGAGGTCGATTAATCTATGTATTATATATATATATATATATATATATATATATATATATATATATATATATATATATATATATATATATATCTGTGTGTGTGTTGCGTTCTTGCGTCTGCATACATGAATGTATTTGCGCAAAGCATGACATCCAGATTATTCATACACTGCACTTGTTTGCCTGCATCCCCCGGTCGCTTCTTTGCAAAGCATCTTGTGTGGGGGAAGAAGCGAGGAAACCAGGATGGCCCCGAGAAATCAGGACTTGCTGATGGTACTTTCAAGAAATGCAAATGGCGAGGCCGCACGTTGCGCTGAAATGAAGATGCGTAAGTCAACTTTTTATTCCCCGGTGTCTCTTTAAGGAGGGAGAGAATTTTCCTCTCCAGTTCTGTATTCCCTTGTTACCAGGAGTTATGATGGGGTTATTTTTTGTTCTTCTGGTGGGTTCTTTTTAGCGTTATTGTGATCGGTATTAGCGCCATTGTTTGTATTCTTTCTGCGTTTGTTATAATTACTCGATTCTTATGACACTTGCCGTGTATTTTTTTCTTTTTAGTTTTATACAGGTTCTTAGCTTCGACAAAGTGGTCTTGAATTCTTTTTATTAATATGGATATGGCTCGTATTTCTTCTAATTTATTTTAGAGATAAGCAGACTAGATAAGGAAATAATTTTAAAATATTACGTTATCCGTTCCTGCATGTAAATCATGCAGTTAAGTTACGCTATTCTCGTTGTGTTCGTGTTTATTGCTTAGTTGTGGACAATAGCAGGAATGTTAAACGGGTATCCAATGTTTATTCTTGCACTGGGCAAGCGCTCCCCGTTCAGCTGGACACAACTATTGTAGTCTGACTGTTCCCGTGGGTAGAATACCTTTAGAAACGATAAAAAATATTTCATTGCCTTTGGCAAAGTATTTTGAGCAGAAGGTGCTTGTAGTCGAGACTCAAATAACGCAGTAATTTCCCCTATATTGTTTTAATTCATTTCCAATTCTTCCCTTAATCTCAAAAATATAATTATTAGGAGTCAGTATTCATGCCCACGAACATGGAGCATAAACAGTGATTACTTTCTAATGTAGACAGTTTTTATAGCATTAGATGGAGGCAACAGAGTATTTCTCCAATCAGCTTTTGCTGAAGATAATCCTGGTGTAGAGAGGATAACACCTCTCTTCCCTCTTTTGCCCATTAAGAAAAACTTATATTATAGTAATCTTGTGGTCAATAACACTACTGACTTCCCCGCCTGTTAGAGTATTTTTCTCCCCTCTTAGATATTTTTTGTGTTTTCTTAGTTTTGAACGTATTAAATATTTATATTATATTTAGTATACTCATCAATTTACGTTTTTGATAAAAGACTTCATTTCTTGTAGGCCATTATGTAGCCCTTCGTGTTTCTGCTTCTGATCGGGTTCTTATATCAGGAATGGTAAAATAAGAAGAGAGAGAGAGAGAGAGAGAGAGAGAGAGAGAGAGAGAGAGAGAGAGAGAGAGAGAGAGAGAGAGAGCAGTGGTATGAGTGAACGCATGATTATGTAGAGGTGTTCAAGAGAATGAATAAGGTAGCCAAAACCAAACTTAATGCAAACAGTGGAGTGTGTTGTAAATGTTAGTAGTTTCTTGTTACCTCAGGAAGGAAAAGATGTTAAGAAAGTAAATGCAGGGCGAAAGCTGCCTGTGCAACTGGATCTTTAAGTAAAGTATATGAAGGAAATGATACCTTTTGAAGAGAATACAATTCTGATGTCAAGATTGCCATGGTAAGTGCTGTAGCATGGTGATTACTGTGGGCTTAGCTGGATGGCCAAGGCATGCTTGGAAAGAAAAATGTTCCAGCTGAATTTAAAAAGGAATTATTGCTATTACAAAGTTGAAGGTGATGCGGTGTAGGTTGGAATTGATTGGGAAGGTAAAAAAATAACAGTGCGATTGACAGGAAATGTCAGCGTGAATTTAGACAAGGAAGAGGATGTGTAGATCAAGTATTAAGATATGTAGGATTTCAAGAAAATGACAGCATGTAAGATAAATGGGTTTGTAAAAACTTAAGATAATATTAGTATTTAGGCAATGTGAAGGATGCTGAGAATGCTGTGATTAAAAATTAAATTTGTTGGGAAAGATTAAGATTTTAAAATGAAAGCATAAAAATGAAGCCTATGTTTGGAAACTTGTGATTATGTTAATACCATGAATAAAGATATTTACTTAAAGTATGACTAGAATTGAAACCAAATACATTATTCATAAGAAAAATTATCAAGAGCTGTAGAAAAAAACGCTCTATTGGCTCATAATTATTTGTGAAGGAAAAAAGCCAATAAAGGAATTCCATGAGAATTCTTATGTAAAGATATTGGTGTGCCCACTGCATTTTAAGCTTTCAACGCACTGTTCAAATCGGCCTCATTTTGGTCACAGGCTTAGGCGAAGGTGATGTCGTTGCTGTCTTCAGTACTGAGTAGGAAAATCTTTTATGTTCACAGAAGATTTGTAGCGAATGGGAGTAGCACCTTTGAAGACTGTACCTTGTTTGTGCAGCTTCCTCTGCGTACCTTACGCAGGTTGACGTCATGATTTCCTTTGCCTTTGCACATCGGAATTGAATGCTTCGTCATTTCGACATTTTCCGTTTCAACTAGATCCTCATTTCCAGTGCAGAAAAGCAGTTCGTATCCAATTGTGTTTCATCACTTTCTGAAGAAAACAGTGTTCAGTCTCAGTAATTAGCATATCAACAATTTCCACAATGGTCTTGAGGAGTGGTGACTGTAAATTTAGGATCGAATCTTATGCAATAAGACCAAAAGGTTATTCACTGATACAAGAAGATATCAATAAATGATAACCAGTGGAATGATGGTTTGGTGCTAAATATGATAGTTTAAAAACTAAAATAAGTGATAAGAAGAAAGTAATGAAAACGAACGGTTAAATACCAAAATATTATGAAAAAATGAAGTTACGACGTCAAGAAGATGAACGAGGCACTCATGCAGAGTTATCGTGTTGTTACCAGTGCAACTGATCAAAATGTCTGAGTATGTGCCTGAATCAGCAGTGTATTACTTGGCGTATTGCGATGCAGTGAAAATAATTCGTCGTTTGAAATCGTTTGAAACTGTATTGGTGGACAGAAAGGATGCACCTTTTCAAGTTTTGTTCCACATTGCAAAAAATCTGTGAGACTTCTTCTCTCCTGAAAAAAAGTAAGTCTTTGCTACACTCATCCTTAAATCGTGAATCGACGACGAGCCAATAACGCACAAATCCTTCTTGCAGCGTCATTCACACACGCAAATGGCTTATTAGTATCGTCGTCTTTCATAATACAGTTATTATTGGCAGCCTTGTTATCAGCCGTCACTCGGTCCGTGTGGTAGTTACTATTTATTTGTTGGTTACTATTGATAGCTTTATTGAGGAATTTGTTTTTATGTGTCAAAATTTTAAGAAAATTCATACATAATTTCATCTTGAATTTTTAAAGATTTTCACGTCTTTTAGTTCTTGGGGCAACTTATTTAAAGATCTGGATGTCCTGTATGCTCAAACTCAACAGCATATGAGACTTAAGGGTAGCCAGTATTTAGTCACTATTTTAAAATTGCCATTTATTTCCATTTACAAAATTTTATCGAATTTTTATAGCTTTGATTGCACTGATTAAACACGCACACATATATGTATATATATACGTATATATATATATATATATATATATGTATATATACATATATATATATATATATATATATATATATATATATATATATATATATATATATATATATATATATATATATATATATATACATATATATATATATATATATATATATATATATATATATATATATATATATATATATATATATATATATATATATATTGCTACAAGATGTATGCAGATGCATGATAGCACCTGTATATCTCGTGTAAAGCCATTCCACTCGCCTCAAATTAGAATAAAACGAAGAACCAAAGAGCACAGAGCACTTGTTTGTGAGGTCAACTAGACCCCAGATTTGGGAGTTTCTCTATTCCTCATCTAAGCCCTCCCCGCCCTCCGATCTCAATCCCTTTTTCCTGGAAACGGTGTTTCTTGCTCTCTCTTCCTTTCTCACAGGACCCTGGTGTTGGGATTAGTTGATTAACGGCCACCGGCATAGCCAGAGAACACCATTAGCAAGGAGAAAGTTGGTGTGAGGACGGACCCTACCTTCCAAGGATTGGCACCAGAAAAGCAAGGTGCGGCGCCCCAACCCCCATCATGCATCTGTGACTGTGGGAACTGCATGGCCCCAACTCCCATCATGCATCTGTGATCCATGGATCAGACCCTATAAAAGGGAGTTGCTGACCGGCACCTGAGAGTGACAGACTCGAGATTCTGAGAGAACCAGACAAGAGGCGCTGCAGCCTCACTCCTTCACCCCACTTTACCTCTTGACCTAGCATCTACCAGTTACAGATTTCCCTCCCTTCCCCCCCCCACACGCACAAGTGCCATAGTCCGTCGTCAGTAGCCCACGGAGACGTCCATGAGGACAAGGCAAAGTGAGACGTTGAGATTTCAGGTCACCTTTCCTTCTTCTATTACTAATTTTCACCTAATCTTCATTTCCATGCCTGGGGTGATATTAGTGACTTGTTTGTTGATTATTATTTTTGCACTGATGAAGTGTTATTGTTGTGTTTCATGAATATTTGAGAGATAGGAATCCCCTGCCATCAGCAGAACCACCTCAGTGCCAAAAATCCATTTATCAGGTAGCCTCTTGACTGTATCATTGCCGATCAGACCTGACGTTGTGAACTGGCTCTGCCCCGGTTGTATGTTCCTATGTTCCTATCGCGCCTGCTAAGAAGGCCCTCTCACCCATACAAGTACTTCATGTGTCCCGTCAGTTCCCCTCCAGTAGTGCAGGCTTACATTTTGCTAGAGTTTTGTCCCCTTTTAAAGTAATTGTCATAAAGTGTTTTCTCAAGTATCACCCATTGCTGTAATGTATCAGGATCCTAGCGGCCCTTCACAACCTTGAATTAATTGTCAATACGTACTTGTCATTATCTTGAGCTTTTCTCTTATAATTACCTGTATAATTGATTGATAGAATGAAATTGCTATGTGTGGAAGCATAGTCAGATGCGACCTTCCCCCTCCTCATGCCAGTAAACTCAAGGCCCTGCATTCACATGTAGCAGTATATGTATATATATATATATATATATATATATATATATATATATATATATATATATATATATATATATATATATATATATATATATATATATATATATATTGCTACATGTCTCATGTGCAGAGAGCTCCCACACCGTTGGCTGTCCATGCACCTACACAGAAGCTCATCAGCAGCTCGTCAAACACATCTGCAGACAATTTTTCCTACCCTATGCTTTTTTTTTTTTTTTACTATCTCTTACTGTTATCATTTTCTAGGTCTTCTGCTTCTCCTTCCTTCTATTCCTTCATTCGACAAAACAAACTGATCCATCCTTTTTACTTACGCTAACCTTTCCGCCACTTATATATATCTGTAATTTTGGCACTTTCCGTTCTTACCCTCATGTATTGCACAAACGATTTGCCTAGTTACCTCAGCTGCTTGACCCCTTTTTCTTTAGTTTGCATTCAGCATTCAGAATTCTCATCCATACAGGAAAGTCGGTTCGACCGTTACGTCGTGTTTTACATTTTTTCCTCAAAAGACTTTCCGCTTCTTTCTCAGATCTTTTGAAATTGCTTAGTTTGACCTATTCTGTGACTTCCCTCTTCTCACATCTGACCATCATCAGTTACATTTATTCCAAATACCCATAAGAACCTCTTCACACCTTAGATCATTAACATTAACGGTTAATGCGTCATCTTCTCCGTTCTCATTAACAGTTATAGGCTTGCTGAAACTCTCATTCACTTCATCTTTCTTCTTCAAACACTCTCAACTCTATAGTCATGTTTTCGGAAAAATACACCCAGGTTGACTTTATGTACATAGATTTGCTATGGTCAACCCGTGCAGTATTCATAGTAATTAATAAACTGTAGGACAGAAGGAAATGTCGTGGTCCACGTGCAGTTTGAGTCTGCTAGAGGTGTACAGAAAAATAGTTGTGGACCAAAAATTAAATAGTTTTCTTTGGATCAGCGTGCATCCTCGCTTTTATTGTGTGTGTGTGTGTGTGTGTATAAGTAGCGGGATAGGGAAGGGTTGGTATGATCATATTGACTGCAGTTTGAAACTGGTTTCTTCCTTTCTGCACAAACGACTCATCTTTAATGATACACACGCACGCACATGCACACACAAACACACACATACATATATATATATATATATATATATATATATATATATATATATATATATATATATGCATAGGATTGTTGCGAACCCACCGCCTTGCTGTAATCAGCTAAAGTGGACGTCGTTACCGATTGGTACAGCTCTTAGCACACATTTGCTAGGTCCCAAGAGATTTGTTGATTTGTGGCTATGAAAACTAGCGTCACAACATCTAGGTTACTGACGCCGAGTATATCCCTAGAACAGTCTCGACTTAACACCCGCAGTGTCACCTGTTGTCACGAAAAATGCGTGGGGTCAGCAACCTGTATGGCTAAAGCGCGTGTGCTTTTGTCCGAAAAAACGACAGTGCGTGTATGACTTCGAATGCTTGACGGAATCCGGGATTCGCGAAAAACCATTTTGCTGAATCCGTATCAGCGAGGAAGCCCGGGAGAGAGAGAGAGGTCATTTAGAAGCTAATTTGAGTGTCCGTGATGAATGCAATTGCACCGTTTATAGTATTGCGTGTCGGTCCAAGAGAACTTTGCCATGAATGAGCTCTTTTGATGCTGTTTGCGTTCGGTCGGAGGGAAGTCGCGGTGTTTGGTCTTGTTTATTGCATTCTCTCTCTCTCTCTCTCTCTCTCTCTCTCTCTCTCTCTCTCTCTCTCTCTCTCTGCAATTAGATGACGTGTGCTATAATACATTGTTGCAAAACAGTTGTAACTTGGCTAAACTTGTACTCAGCCAACTCCCTCTCTCTCTATCATGTTGGGATCGTTGTTTATACGCTTGACTGTTTTAGAGTTATATTCTTGGTTGCGATACAGTTAAGCCAGATAGATAGAGGATTTTTTTTCAAGTATCTCTGGTATGATGAATGTTGTTTGATATCCAGTTCTTTATATTACATTACTGTTGAATTATCTTAATTAAATTAATCTTTGTGAAGGCTTTTAAGTAATTAGTTTTTGCATTGAATGAGAAGATATAATGAAAATTCTGTTAACGGAAATAAATGCAAAACCTGTCATATGACTCCACTCTGCTGGCTGGCTTAGAATTGTAATAGTTTCAGTGATACCAAGTTTCAATTAGGAAAATCTCCATCCTCCAGTCTCTTGCCTCCCGCCCCTCCTCCCCCAGCCCTTTTCAGATAGGTCGCGGTACAGAAATCGAAGCGAGATGCCTTCCGATGGGTTTCGAGCTACAAGCAACTCTTTGGGGAAGAAGGCGGGTCGTTGTTAAGTGCTTGTTTGTGTACGTGTTGAGACCAAGCGAATGAGGGCGCGCTTGTATACAGACACTTGTATATGAATAATTGCTAGATACTCATCTCACTCGCTTTTAACGCGGTGGGGGTTCACCATTCGTTGCGCGAGAGAAGAGAGAGAGAGATTGGGGGAGTGAAAGAGAAAGAGAGAGAGAGGGGGGAAATTGAGGGAGTGAAAGAGAGAGAGATTGAAGGAGAGAGAGAGAGAGAGAGGGAAAGAAAGAGAGAGAGAGAGAGAGAAGAGAAAGGGGAGAGGGAGAAGGAGAGAGAGGGAGAGAGAGAGAGAGAGAGAGAGAGAGAGAGAGAGAGAGTTCTGGGGACGATTGGAGGATTTACCTTGATTCAGGAACCCCTCCCATCTCAACCATGACTTGAATCCTTCCCCCTTCTACCCCTACACCTCCCCGGCATCTAGAACCGGGCCTTTGATTGGTTTGTCGGGCTTTATGGACTATCGGGGATTGAAATTTATATTTTTATTATGGCAGTATTTTTGCCTAAGTGAAACTGCTGGGAGGTAGAAAGCACACGAGCAATGATGCATTTCTAATCCCTTATGGTGGCAGGCTCTAAGCCTCTCCATCTCCAGCGAGGTGGTTTCTATTGGGGGTGACCTTTTATACCTTTTTTCCTTTCCTTTGTCTTTTAAAGAAATACCGCCAGTTTCCTTATTCCATATACACTCAGCTTTATATATATATATATATATATATATATATATATATATATATATATATATATATATATATATATATATATATATATATATATATATTATATATATATGTATATAATATATATATATATATATATATATATATATATATATATATATAAATTGGAACGTTACTTTTTTTAAAACACAGTCTACCTCCCTGCCCGTGTTCTTCTAGCTTCGACAGAGACACTGTCCTGTCTTTATTAGAATAATATCCCTACTAAAATAATGCAGAGGGGGCGAACAGCATATATAATTTATATATATATATTTTTTTATAAATATTCTGCTGTTCGCCCTCTCCACATTATTTTAGTAGGGATATTATTCTAACACAGACAGGACAGCGTCTCTGTCGAAGCTAGAAGAACACGGGCAGGGAGGCAGACTGTGTTTTTAAAAAAGTAATGTCCTTTAGTAGCGGATAGGTTAGCATTCGGGACCTAACCCACAGGGAGGTGTTTTACCAAGTCGCCTCTAGTGAAGGTGATCTTAAGCTTCCTTTTTCCCAGTTCTATGCATTCAGTGAGGGTCTTTCAATTTTTCAGACTGCTGGAGGCTACCTACAAGTGTTACTGACAAAAACAACAGTGACCTGACCTGACGCCAGCAGAGAGAGGCCGACCATCGTAAAGAGAGCAGGCATCCTTGCTCCTAGCAACTCTGTCCTTTGTCCTTTTCTTGTCTGTTGTTTTACTAAGTGAATCGACCATACACGTTCTTTGAGAATTCTGATCGTCAGTTGCATTGGGCAGGCAACCTACATAAACGGTAAGTCTGGAATTCATAAGTATCGCTGATTGCTGGTAACTCTTCCTCTGTACTTATTCTCCATTTTTTCCCCTTCCACCACCATTTACTAGGGAACCTGGTATAACCGTAAAAGTCTAGTGTATGAATAATGACCACTGCCTAGTGAAATTGCATTAGCTATTCCCGTGCAGTAAGTAGGAATTAGGGAAAGTCAAGTGTAAGTAAAATTTCAGGCAAGCCTTGGATCCTGATATTACCATTGTTTGGAAGAGAAATAGCATTTATCAATACTAAACTTCGTACAGTAGCTATTAATATATGAGCTGTTGCTTTATACTTTAACTGAAGCAGGAAAAATTGACTGTGTCCGACATGGACTAAGTGGTTCTTGTAATTTCCCTCGCTATCACAGCACATTTTCCTTTGTTGGGACTAGGTGGGTAATGAAGGGGGGTTTGATGTAATTCATTTGTTACAACAATAATCCAATTATTCACTCATAGTTCCAACTGGAGACCTAATCCAATTAAGTAATTGTCTGTCTTTTGGGGGTAACGTTTAGCTTCAATTGACAGTTTATGTGTGTCTTCAGTGGAGCACGGCTACATAA
>NC_089743.1:12281197-12303697 GCF_040412425.1 Macrobrachium rosenbergii | reverse complement strand
CCAGTAAAACGCAGACTAAAAGCCCAAAAACATGTTACAGCTACATTTATATATTTATATATATATATATATATATATATATATATATATATATATATATATATATATATATATATATATATATATATATATATATATATATATATAAATGTAAACATATAAATGCACTGTATAGTTTGATATTTTCAAATGTTTATACCACCAAAGGACCATACTCAAAGAAGACTAGCTCCAGAAGAAATGTCATCGGTCACTCGTCACTGCCTTTTTCATCTTTTAAAGTTCCTCATTGGACGGGTGGCTACCGTTCTCAACTAGCACTCAGCTGGCCCCACGTTCGATTCTCCGACCGGCCAATGAAGAATTACAGGAATTTATTTCTGGTGACAGAAATTCATTTCTAGCTATAATGTGGTTCGGATTCCACAATAAGCTGTAGGTCCCGTTGCTAGGTAACCAGTTGGTTCTTAGCCATGTAAAATAAGTCCAATCCTTCGGGCCAGCCCTGGGAGAGCTGTTAATCAGCTCAGTGGTCTGGTTAAACTAAGGTATACTTTTCATCTTTTAAACGTTGGCTCCAAGTGATATTCTAGTCTCGCCTCACTAGTGAGTCCCGATTTCGATCTATGGAAACTAGGAGCTCTTTAGGCCCGTTTCCTGGAAAACCAAATGTGTGGCTGTTGAATTAAGCACTGAATTATGTACCTGCTGGTTAGTTGGCGTTTGTTGGTCGCAGTGGAAGATAGAGGTGAGAGAAAAGCTACGTACGAGACGTGGGTGCTTAATTAATGGAGGCGGGGCGGACTGTTGGTGGGAGGGCTTTCGACTGATTAACCTTAACCTTATATCAAATACTTTCACCTTATTTATTTATCCTCACATATACATTGTTTTTAATATTCTGAACACTAGTCAGATATACATAATGTATATATATACAGTATATATATAATATATATATATATATATATATATATATATATATATATATATATATATATATATGTGTATGTGTGTGTGTGTGTGTGTGTGTGTGTGTGGATACGCTTGTCACACAAAACCTGTGGTCCAGATGCAAAAATATGAAGATATTCTGACGTCCGTACAAGGATTCGAACCCACAGCCGGATTATCAGAACGGGGTCTTGTTACTAACCTGGCCATGTGGTCTGAGGCTTTTTAGTGACAAGCATATCCAAAAACTGGGGAATTCGAAAAGTCAGTAGGATATTATGGTTATTACAATTACTACGTATCTGGTAAAACGTGATCAGTAGATTATATATTATATAATATATATATATATATATATATATATATATATATATATATATATATATATGAAATATAAGAAATAACACTTCAAAAAATGTGTATTGTTTATATATATATATATATATATATATATATATATATATATATATATATATATATATATATATATATATATATATATATACTGATATATGTATATATATATATATATATATATATATATATATATATATATATATATATATATATGTATATATATATATATATATATATATATATATATATATATATATATATATATATATATATATATATATATATATATATATATATATATGAACGTGGCCACACATTTTTGAAGTTTTATTTCTTACAGAGTTATACATTTTCCTCTTAATCTCTCTCAGTCGCTCATTCCTTTCTCTCGCTATTTAAGCACGCTAACGGTACAGGTTATTTATTGCTAGCTTCCCGGGCTAGCATTAAAGATTACATAAACAGCCTAAAAGTGATGCAGAAGCCACTTGAACATGATTAATAATAGAAGCGTAAGGACTGTCTCTTTATAATATTATAAAATGATAACGCAGTAATGGAACGACAGTGCTCCAAATAGTAGTGTTTCTCTGTTTTGGCTAATTACAGTTATTTCGGAATGCGTCAGGTGGGAATATCTTACCAAAGCAGGTGACAACGTCATCGAATTCCATTTGCGCCCACGTTTGGGTCTCGTCATCGAATTGTTGTCACAAACATGAACTTCCATTTGCTTTTCAGTTCTTTACAGATTTCTTTTATCTTCACAATCGTAGTTTCGTTTTCATGAACCTTAACGGTGTTTTTCATTAACTCTAAGCTGTCATTCTTCACAACAACGCCACTATTCTAATTGTCTTTCCGTGTCGTACAAACACACATACGCATATATGTATATATATGTGTATGTGTGTGTGTTTATATATATATATATATATATATATATATATATATATATATATATATATATATATATATATATATATATATATATATATATATACATATGTGCGTGTGCTTGTGGTTTTGCTTGCATGTGTAAACAAGCAGATATCCCAAATATTTTATTTGTAGTCATATATTGTCAGTGACATATCCTCATTATTTTCAGCAGTCATTTCACTTTCTCACTTCCACTGGCCCACATTTTAACCCCTTTCCCCCTTTTTTCCCATCCCCTCCCCTCCCTCCCCTTCCTAACTTCCCTACTTTAATTCACTCATCGCCTTAAGCTCTTGTTGATGTTTTCATGGCACTGGTGGGTAAACAATGCACTGTATACACAAGTCGGCTCTTTATGCCATTAGATGCTTGACTCTTCTTTCCCGTTTCTTTTTTTTTTATTTTATTCTTTTTGTTCCTTGTATCTATTTGGATTGCATTCGGAGATTTGATGTGACGTTTCTAATACTTCGCGGGCGGTTTCTGTCGTGTCTTCTTTTGGCTGTGTTGTTCGATGTGATGCCGTGAATGTGGATGTAATCCTTGTTTTTTTTTTATTCAGTGTTTATTATATTCATGTTACTGTTGTTGTTTTGTCTGCGTCTTGATCGTTGTAATGCTATATTATTATTATTATTATTATTATTATTATTATTATTATTATTATTATTATTATTATTAATGTTGTTTTTAATTTTATTATAGATGTTGAAAATAATTGTGATATACTGTTGTGTGTTGATATGCCTTAATGAACATTTCATTTTTTGTGATGGCATTTGTCCTACAATTACATATACTTGCGCACTTGACTTGATACCTTTGGTCGTACTGACGTCTATTTTCCTTTGTTGTTTCATTTGCATCACAACGAACACTCAGTGATCAATGTCCCCCGAAAATTTCTGTTTTGTTGTTTATCACCCTTGATTGTGTTTGCCGTAGTATTTATATTTTTAATTTAAGTTTTATCAAATATTCAATAGCCATGTTTGATCTTGCATTTATTTTGTATTTTAATCCACCTTTGATTTACTTATGAAACTCATTTCGTACGTAGCTGAAAAAATCCTGTTTATATTATATATATATATATATATATATATATATATATATATATATATATATATATATATATATATATATATATATATATATATATATTATATATATATGTAATATACATATATACGGGACTTACGTTTCTAGTCCTGTGCCTCTGTTGACGTAAACAATGAAAGAGGCAACTTGTAGTTAGACGGATGTGTTGGTTGCAGCCAGGGTGATGTAGGGCATCCCCAAAAGGCTTTCTAAGAACTCGAAGGGTAACATATTCTGGAGCCACGCCTTCAAGGGGGTAACAGGTGCCGGGTTCTGAGTTTTCGTTGTAAAACGATGTAAAAGAGTATTGTAAAAGAGAAACTAATTGAAAAAATACCCGTCCGCATGCACACGCAAACACACACACACACACACACACATACGCACACGTATATATATGTATATATACATACATACATACATACATACATACATACATACATACATACATACATACACACATATAGATATATTATATATATATATATATATATATATATATATATATATATATATATATATATATATATATATATATATATATATATATATATATATATGCTCTCATTTGCTCAAAAGAATTAACATGTAAACAGTAGGGTTGCAGGATGCAGTCTACCTTTTCAGGCCATTAATAACAGACCCCTTCCTTCTTCTCCTTATCTCACTTTCTCACCCGGTACTTACCTTTCCTTCCCTATCTTCCGAGTGCTGTTATTATTGTCATTATGCATTTAAGCCATTGCAGATGCAGAGGTGCTCACTCTATATCGGAATGAACGTCATCTTTATCAGCCAGAAATGCTTCATTTACATAAGTGGGATTCCTCAGCCTTTATCATTCTCATTATCCTATATTTGGCCGATTTTTTTTTTTTTTTTTTTTTTGTACTCTCTTTCTCTCAGGTCAGCGATTCGCTTCATGTTTTCGTTTGTTATTATCTATCTTAATGTCCACGTTTATCATTTTTATCCTCTCTCTCTCTCTCTCTCTCTCTCTCTCTCTTCTCTCTCTCTCTCTCTCTCTCTCTCTCTCAGGTCCAAGTTTTCGTTCATCTTATGAAATTTTGTTTTTTTATTAGTGTCCGTATGTCGGTCTGTCCGTATTCCTTTTAGTGTCTCCAAAACACAGCTTCTTGTCCGTTTTTATATGTTTTTGCATGATAAAATTCTGTCTTGTTTAACTATATTTAAGGTCGATAGCAAAGAAAGAAAGCTGTTTACTTTGAAAATCTAAAGGAACTTCAAAAATGTCTGTCTTGTATCCATTATTGCAATAATTTTCCCAGAAGCGCAGTCCTATTGAAAACTAAACAAGAAACAGACAAAAAAAGTAAAGTTGCTTTATGTTGTATTTTAATTTGGATGGCATTACGTCATGTTCTAAGAACGTGGAATAATTCCTATTATAACGTCTCAGAAATGAATTATATAATACTTTTCATAATTTTTTCCTTTGAGGTATTCCCGTCACTAAGTTAGCCGATTTCCAAGAAATTTTGGACAGCAGTTTGCTTTTATCATTGACTGAACTTAATTTCAGAATTATCCTTGGGTTCGCTTCACGAATGTGGCCCTCGTAAGTAAGTGGGTCTGAACCTTTCTTTATACTTTTTATTGAATTTTATTTCATCATTCATCCCTTATATTTCAATTGATACTTCCCACTCGCTAAGTTTATACTAAAAACATGACGGTTTTATGTGATGGCATAACAACCATTGCATCTTCCGTGTTTTTCACAGGCGACTACAATTTTAAATCTGACATGTGGTCTCCCATATTGGCTTGCGTAGATGAAGCTGGCCTTATTTCAGTATGAATCTTGCCCAAAGGCGGGCTGTATATAAGGGCTGTGTGTTTGAAAGGAAGTAAAAACCTGGTTTGGATATCTGAACCCTAACCACGAACTTGCTTTGTTATAAATCGCCCATGTAGAATGGCTATGATGTGTTCCTTTCAAATTTACTTGGCTTGTAAGGTTGTGAGTTCCTGTGGCTCCAGTTTCACGTCGTCAGGTGCTTGGCTCTCGAAATTATAACAACTAACGCGGAACGATATTCAGCGCCATACTAGAAGGATAGTTCCTCATTGGACGGGTTGGTATCGTTCTCGGAAAGCACCCTGCTGGGCCCGCGTTCGATTCTCCGACCGGCCAATGAAGAATTAGAGAAAGTTATTTGCAGTGATAGAAATTCATTTCTCGCTATAATGTGGTTCGGATTCCACAATAAGCTGTAGGTCCCGTTGCTAGGTAACCAATTGGTTCTTAGCCACGTAAAATAAGTCTAATCCTTCGGGCCAGCCCTAGGAGAGCTGTTAATCAGCTCAGTAGTCTGGTTAAACTAAGGTATACTTAAATCAACTTAGACCTTTAGGAACATGTCGAAGTCCCCTCACAACAGCGACATCTTATGCAGTCAGAATGCAGTGAGGCTTCAGCTGAATCAGGTAACGGAAGCAAAAGACACACTGCCCCGTTGTATGATTGCAGTGCTTATGCTATCTTATATTTCTTTTCATTTGAAGAATAAAACGGAAGTATCCTGTAAGCGTTAAGTATTATTTCAATTATTGAACTTTCAAAATCGTTCACATTTATTTTGAGTGTTATCGGCAATCGTTTCCAATTTGTATTGAAAAAATTCGAACGGCTATGTATTTTTAGGTTCCCTTTTTATATAACGTGGCATATTGAATATTTTGATATTTTTTATTAACTTTAAATTCTGCCATTTATAAAATTGTGAAAATTTCGTCCTTTATATTCTACATTGCTACAGAGAAACAGAGTGCAAATTTCAGAAATACTGGGATTAATGGCTCCTAGCTTTGTGGGAAATTAGGTTAGTAAACATCTCTGCCCTGTTTCATGTAACCTGAAAAACATATAAAAGAGTATCTGAAATGTTTTTTTTTATGTTAGATGTAATGTTTATGTGTGTGTCCATGCTCATAAAACGTGGCTCCCATGCATAAATCATTATTTGCTTAGTAGAGTCAGCTAACTTTCAGAGTCTTATATTTTTTGTATCAAGATTAGATATTTAATGTTCTCTGACATCGCAAACGAATTTTTTTTTATAAATTTATCTATAATTTTATATATTTTCAATCTTTCATATATGTTTATTTTCAAACTTTCGTATAATTTGAGCATCTAAATAATTACCAGACTTATTTATATAGGAAAGAGATTGTAAGGAACCTTTTTGAAATTCTGAATTCTTTACTGGAAAAGAGTAGGCCATTAATTGAACACTTAAGTTTTGAAGACTGCGCCGCATTTGGGAAGATCATCTGACCCCTATTAAGCAAAACTACTGACTTGCATGGTAAAACAACTAACATTTGGAGAACTGTACTGAAAACATAATGACTTCTTTGATTTCGTAATAGATATTTTGATGGCTTGGAAATGTCGTAGATAACTGCGTTTCTAAAAGACGATGAACTCTCATTCTTGCTTAAATAAGTGATTACGTTGCCTTAGATATCTTGAGAGGTGGTCATCTGAAGAAGAAGTGACCCTGTGAGAGAAGAATGTTTTTGGAAAGGGAAGGGTAATACTGGTATTTTCTCTCCAAAAGAATGTTTCGAAGAGCAGTCTTTGTAAAGGCAGGAACTAGTGAAAAATTAGAGGAAGTTCTACGGGTAAGGAAGGATGGAGGGAACATAACATTCCTGTTGTGAGGAATGATATGGAAAAATAACAATAGAAAGAATAGGGGAAATTTAAGAGGCGAAGGTAGGTCAGGAATGCTTAGGATACCCCCTCGGTGGGCCATCAAGTCATTGCATCCGTCACGGTGGATGTTGAAAGCCCTCTGTCCAATCTTGCAATCAAATCCTCTCTCTGCAGGGCAGTAAAATCCGTCTTCGATGCCACAATAGCCATCAAAGTGTCAGGCTCTAGAGGCCAACAATCGAAACGGGGAGAGAGAGAGAGAGAGAGAGAGAGAGAGAGAGAGAGAGAGAGAGAGAGAGAGAGAGAGAGAGAATCAGGAAAAAATAGAGATTCTGTTTCGGTTGGAGAGTTAAGAATCTAAACACTTAAGTATTCCTTAACTTTTCAGCAAAGCAAAGAATACCTTCATTACTGATGGGAATCGGTTAGGTGTTAAGGAGTACTGTTTTAAGATGGACAATAAAGGCTCCTGTCATTTGAGCAGATCGTTTATGTTCATAAATTCATGAGAGAGAGAGAGAGAGAGAGAGAGAGAGAGAGAGAGAGGGGGAGTTGGGGAGCCTGTTCGAAGTGAATGCATGATTATCTTAGGTATTTCTTTTTTCTTGAAAGCATTGAAAGTTTTTTCTTTCTACAAAACGTGTGAGGTAACGTTCCTTAGAAAGTAATAGATAGTCTTTATACAGGCATCCATAGTGGGTGGAGTAATGAATTTGCTTCTCTCTCTTATGAATAGACAAGACATAAGGCAAGTGGTATAAGCGAGACATACAGAAGGTGGTTGTTGTTGGTCTACTGGGCAAGGTGACGAAATTCAATCTAAGTTATCTTTAGACCTTTGTGTGTAAATTCCAATATTTCGATTTTTCCTCAGTTTCCGATTATGATTTTGAACTTTTTCCACAGGTATATGTTAGCGATAATTTTTCCGCACTACAAAATTGGCGATTATTTTTTTCCGAATTCTTTATTCTTGGGCTACATTTTGTAGATGTTCATTTTGAACTTGTTTGTTTATTTTCTAGATAAAGATATTGCAACCGGATTATAGGTACTCTAGCATAAGAGTAATAAAATATGAAATATCATTGTTATATTTTCATGACTTAATTTTATTACTTGAGATATGGACATCATAATATTTATGATGTTCATATGAATGAGCCTTTATGACCCGTGAAATGTGAATGACCTTATGAAATCCCCAGTTTGCGCTCATCCATGAAGAAGGAAAATTTCTTTAACTGTAAAAAAAAAAGTAAGAAAAATGAAAAGGATAATAACAGGAAAAGGAGCTATGAAATTACGAGTTAGATTTTGGCGCATGAATTGTTCTGAGGCAAATTGGGCTGGAAGCAGGGAATGAAAAATGGTCTTGGGACGTTTATGCTTGAGGAGAATTTTAGGTAAATATAAGAAGAATTATGAGGAGAACTACTTTCGGTTGAGATATGTATTGGTTTTTATGGTCGTATCCATGAGTTTTATGTCCGTATTAATTTGTGGTACGTGTATGTTGAAGAGTTGGGGATTAATTACAAAAAGAAGCACGTAAGTACCTTTTGCCTTTCAGCAAAACTTTTGGTCATAGGTATTTTTCTCTTTTCAGATCGTTTTATTTTATATTGCTGCTTGAGAATGCATGATAGGCTAATTGCAATGCATGATGATGTTACATAAGCATTTTATTTCACTTCAATGTTCTGATAAGAGAGCCTGATAGAGTTAAGGGATTTTTAAAACTTCAAAGCACATATTATCAGTTTCAGGGACCGCGAGTCATCGTTTTTCTCAAATACCTTTCAAAATAATTATTTGATCGAAGTGGTACTTTGACACAGTGCACAAGACACCTCCCGCTAATTTTTAGTAATTCAGTTCATTGTCAAATGGTGTTAGTTAAGGCGTTTACTCTTGACTTTTAAAGACAAAGTCATGAGTCAGCCGGCGCAAACTACTCAATCGAACGTTGACTATTCCCCATAGACAGGAAAGGCGGGGCCGGAGATGGGGAGGCCAGGAAAGTGGGTTGAGGGAGGGATGAGGAGGGGAAGGGGGAGGGAGGGGCGGGATGGGGATAAAGGACGTTCGAATGCATAGTTTGGCGATGCTTGGCAACACCATGTAAGTTAAGAGTAAGCGCCTTAACTAAAACCATTTGACAATGCACTATATTACCGAAAATTAGCGGGAGGGCCAAAGTACCATTTCGATCAAATAATTATTTTGAAAGATATTTGAGAAAAACGATGACTTGCGGTCCCTGAAATGGATAGTAGTTCATTTTCAGTTTGTTTTTGGAATGAATATTTAAACCGCAATCTTTCTCTGCCATTTTGCGTTTGCAGGGAACACACACACACACACACAGGGAACACACACACACACACATATATATATATATATATATATATATATATATATATATATATATATATATATATTCATATATATATATGTATATATCAGTATATACATTAATACTGAAATTGTTTTATGCTACATTTATAGCAGTCTGGTGTTTATTGCACTGAAGCAGAGATCCTCCCATTGTGAGTAGTATATATGACACGTTAATTGTGTGAATGACATGAAGTAATTCATGCATAATAAATAAAAACACAAGATGAAGTGAAAGTAAAAATGCTTTATTATTCTGAATAAACTGTATCTTAAAAGATGAATGGAAACCAGATTATCGGTAGGTAAACCTGCATCAAGTCTGAAGGTTTCATATACTCGTCAGCAGTGCGTCCGATTTCCAAGCGATCGGTATTAGGGCACTATATGAAAACTTCAAGTTCGTTTTCCTCGACTACAGAATGTACAAAAAAAAAAAAGATTACAAGGAGAAAGGGAATGCCGTGATACCAAAACGAATTGCCATTTGTGATGCTAGTTTTTTACTTTTTGATATTCATTGTTGATGCGAAAAATTCAGAATATAATAGATTACAAAGAAACTATGAAGAGACTTATAAAACCATGCGAGAAACTACAAAACGATTTATTATTATTGTCTTGCAAATAGTCATTAGTAAAATTATTTATGTTTAATCATCCTAGTGAAAATTGAGGTCTTTAAATAAAAAGAGTTGCGAATTGTTGAAAATTGAGGTCTATTGAAATAAAAAAAAAAATCACTGATCGAAGGATGTTTTGCCAGTAGGTGTTAGAGGTGCCAACATCTCGGTCCTTTGTAAATACTAAATGATGCACTTCTGTTTGTCATAGAGGTAATCCACAGAAGGTTTTTAATTTGATTTCGGAATTTTTGTATACACATTCAATACTTATTTACTTGGCCTTGCTTCAACACCAGATTTTCTAAATTATGTATTTTCTCTGATGCTATGAGCAGGATAAATTCAGTCGCATTTGTTTCATTCTTTTTACTCTTCACTTTAGTATTTGACTAGTCCTCATTTTTTTCCTTTAGTTCACAAATTCTGAAATTCTTCACTTCCTCATGTAATCTCATTATTCCACGACGTCCCTGACATTTTTCGTTATGTAAAGACAGAGAGAGGAAAAATTCGTTAGCTTTATTCATATATAATTAGAATACATTTTTTTCAGCACAAATATTTTCCTCTGTACCTGGAAAAAACCCTATTTTAGGTATATCATCACCTGGCCCATATTTGCTCTTTTAAGAAACATTTTAGCTAAATTTTCCGTTTTGTCAAAAGTTTCATGTACTGTACAAGGAAGGGAAGCTCTCTCGGTGACACTTCACTGTTCATTTTTGTCATGCAGATAGCCACAGGCTCTTTAGACAACTGTACATTTGTGTGTTGGTAAACCTGAAATTGAAGATGCCGAAACTTCAACAGCCCTGCAAATAGATTGATATTTCATTCATATGGTACCTTTGAATGCCATGCGTCACCTTTTATACCGGATGTTGTACTCGAAGACTTTATCACTTTTATACGCCAAGACAAGCAAGTGAACTGAGGTTATATTTCTCCGTAAAGAGATTTCTCAAGCTTTGAAATGTGGTATTTTTTTCCAAGTTGGAACTGACTGTGTCATATCGTATGCAAACGACAGTATCTTAGGACAATCAACTACTGTTGTCTTTTGCGTTATGCTGTGTCACCCATTCTCTCTCTCTCTCTCTCTCTCTCTCTCTCTCTCTCTCATCTACGGTTGTCTTTTGCCTGTTGCTATGTCGCCCATTCTTTCTCCCCCTGTCGCTAAGACGGGTGCACAGACAAAGAAATGGAATATTTTTGCGTAATTTATATTATGATTTGAGTCATGTGTGGATGTATTAAATATTGAAGCATTGTTATTTTGCACAGTTGATATGTACAAGTGCTCCAAATCTCAATTATAATCCATGCACTCTTCAGGTAACTGTTTCGAGACCAAATTTAGTGTTGTAGCATAGATATGTGATTTTAACCGTGCATATACTTCTACTTGAACTTCTGCCGTAATTTTCTAACCTGTTATCCCATTTTGGTGTCAGTGATTGCTTTATTTCATTCTAAATGTTAAGTAGTTTTAGAGCAAATGAAAGTGAAAACAATGGAATGTTGTCCGAAAAAGAGGGCCTAGACATACACTATTTTAAAGAGGCAACAGCTGTTACGTATTCGAATTCCCCTCCTTTATCTTCCATCAATGTTTAGTTCTTATTTTCAACTTTTTTACCTCAAGTGATTTTCACCTGTTAAGATTGTATCGTCCGACCCCCCTCCCCACCTCTCTCTCTCTCTCTCTCTCTCTCTCTCTCTCTCTCTCTCTCTCTCTCTCTCTCTCTCTCTGAGTTTGATTCTCCGGCCGACTAATGAGGAAGTAGAGGAATTTATTTCTGGTGAGAGAAATTCATTTCTCGCTATAATGTGGTTCGAATTCCACAGTAAGCTGTAGGTCCCGTTGCTAGGCAACCAATTGGTTCTTAGTCACGTAAAATAAGTATTATCCTTCGGACCAGCCCTCTCTAGGAGAGCTGTTAATCAGCTCAGTGGTCTGGTAAAACTAAGGTATACTTATTCTCTCTCTCTGCATCAGTATACAATCAATCTTACGATTTTTATGTATTTATATCTAAACCCTCTAGTAAATGTGTATACAGGTGTTTGCTTTCCACCTTACATGTTCATACCCCGTTTGTCTGCGTTCCAAGTGTGATATCCGTCCGTTAAGCTTTGCATCCAGATCCTGTTTCTCCATATCCTCTTGCACAGAAGCGGTGTGTGCCACCCCGCTCTTTATCGGAGTATCTAAGTGAGTCTTGTTCTCTCTTATTGCCGGAGGTCTTGCTGTCAGCGTGCGCATAAAGTCTTCTTTATCGGCGTGTCTAGAGTGGATCTCTCTCTCTCTCTCTCTCTCTCTCACTCTCTCTTGGTCGTGGGATGGGGCTGTTGTCCTCCTCTCTCCCTCCCCCGGGCTTCGCATCTCTTACTTCCTGTGCCTAAGAAAATCTCAGCGAGTGTCTCTCGTTTAGATATCTATCGGCCGCTTCAGTTGTCGAGGATGTTGTTTTTGGCTTCGCATTCTTAAACTGCTAAGGGTCCGGGGGAGTTTTTGAGCTATTCGTGCTTCAGTAAGTAAGCGTTTTATAATAAAGGAGTGCATATATTATATATATATATATATATATATATATATATATATATATATATATATATATAATATAAATACATACATACATGCATACATACACATAACTAGATGTATATACATATTCAGAGAATTTATTTAATCGCCTGTTTCAAGAAAAACACTGATACAGTCTTTTACTATTTGCTGCACGCAGTGAAACGCACATACACACATATAGTGTACTTATATTTATATAATATATATATATATATATATAAATATATATATATATATATATATATATATATATATATATATATTTATATAATATATATATATAAATATATATATATATATATACATATGTATATATATACAAAAGAGCTATATATATATATATATATATATATATATATATATATATATATATATATATATATATATATATATATATATATATATATATATATATACAAATATATATTTTTATTATATATATATGTATATATATATGTATATATAATCAGAAAGCTACAAACGTCCTTTAATATCAATTCACTCTACTACGGAAGTAATATATTTTTCATATATATTTGTCGAAGAATGAATTTTAAGTTGATAATAAGTCCACCGTCCCGTGGATCAGACCAGCGTGGACGAGGAATCAGGACTACAGTGACACACTAACCAGTCGGCCACAAGAGAGGTCACATATACCCATCCCATCAACCCCCGTCAGACTCAGGTGTTTCGTTTGAGCCGATATCCACCCACCTCTGCCATGTTGACCCCGTGTAGTGCGTTTTGGCGCCTGCAATAGCCATATTATGACTTATTTATCATCACCGTGATTTCATATGCAATCGAAAGCTACAAGCGTCCTTTAATATCAATTCACTCTACCTCGGAGTAATATATTTTCATATATGTTGCCGAAGAATTTACAGTTGATAATAAAGTCCACCGTCCGTGGATCGAACCATGACGGACGAGGAATCAGGTTCACAGTGACACACTAACCAGTCGGTACAAGGTACTAAGTGTGAATACCATCTCCCATCACCCACCCGTCGAACTCAGGTGTTTTGCGTTTTGAGGCGATATCCACCCACCCTCTGCCATATTGACCGTCGATGCGTTTATACGTGCATTAGCCATATTATGACTATTTATCACATCACATGATTCATATACAATCAGAAAGCCTGACGTCCTTTAATGTCAATTCACTCTACTGGAGGTAATATATTTTCATATATGTTGCGAAGAGGAATTTTAAGTTGATAATAAGTCCGTCCCATTAAGGATCGAACCAGCGACGGACGAGAATCAGGACTACAGTGACACACTAACCAGTCGGCCACAAAGAGGGTATAAGTGAATACCATCTCCCATCAACCACCCGTCGAACTCAGGTGTTTTTGCGTTTGGAAAGCGATATCCACCCACCTCTGCCATGTTGACGTGTGAATGCGTGCGTTCATGCGTAGCCATATTATGACTATTTATCACATCGCAAGCGTGATTATCACAATCGAAAGCTACAAACGTCCTCAATGTCCAATTCACTCTACCTCGGAAGTAATATATTTTCATATATGTTGCGAAGAATTTTAAGTTGATAATAAGTCCACCGTCCCGTGGGATCGAACCAGCGACGGACGAGGAATCAGGACAGTGACACACTAACCAGTCGGTACAGAGGTATAAGTGAATACCATCTCCCATCAACCACCCTCGAACTCAGGTGTTTCGTTTTGAGGCGATATTCACCCACCTCTGCCGTTGGCGCGGTAGTGTGTTTTCGTCGCACGCAACCCATTATGACTATTTATCACATCACCGTGATTCATATACATCAGAAAGCTACAAACGTCTCTAATATTCAATTATTCTACACCGAGGTAAATATATTTTCATATATGCCATCGAAGGAATTTGCCGTTCACGCTGTTGGATCGGCCAGCGACGATCTAGGAATCAGGACCACAGTGACTGGCTAGTGTCACTGTAGTCCTGATTCCTCGTCCGCCGCTGGTTCGATCCCACGGGATCGTGGACTCTATTATCAACTTAAAATTCCCTTCGCAACATATATGAAAATATATTACTTCCGGAGGTAGAGTGAATTGGATATTAAAGGACGTTTGTAGCTTTCTGATTGTATATGAATCACGTGATGTGATAAATAGTCATATATGGCTTATGCATACAAACGCACTACACGGTCAACATGGCAGAGGTGGGTGGATATCGCCTCCAAACGCAAAACACCTGAGTTCGACGGGTGGGTTGATGGGAGATGGTATTCACTTATACCTCTCTTGTGGCCGACTGGTTAGTGTGTCACTGTAGTCCTGATTCCTCGTCCGTCGCTGGTTCGATCCCACGGACGGTGGACTTATTATCAACTTAAAATTCCTTCGGTAACATATATGAAAATATATTACTTCCGAGGTAGAGTGAATTGATATTAAAGGACGTTTGTAGCTTTCTGATTGTATATGAATCACGGTGATGGATAAATAGTCATATTATGGCTACGCGCGACAAACGCACTACACGGTCAACATGGCAGAGGTGGGTGGATATCGCCTCCAAACGCAAAACACCTGAGTTCGACGGGTGGGTTGATGGGAGATGGCATTCACTTATACTCTCTTGTGGCCGACTGGTTAGTGTGTCACCGTAGTCCTGATTCCTCGTCCGTCCGCTGGTTCGATCCCATGGGACGTGTGGACTTATTATCAACTTAAAATTCCTTCGGTAACATATATGAAAATATATTACTTCCGAGGTAGAGTGAATTGATATTAAAGGACGTTTGTAGCTTTTTGATTGTATATGAATCACGGTGATGTGATAAATAGTCATATTATGGCTACGCGCGACAAACGCACTACACGGTCAACATGGCAGAGGTGGGTGGATATCGCTCCAAACGCAAAACACCTGAGTTCGATGGGTGGGTTGATGGGAGATGGTATTCACTTATACTCTCTTGTGGCCGACTGGTTAGTGTGTCACTGTAGTCCTGATTCCTCGTCCGTCGCTGGTTCGATCCCACGGACGGTGGACTTATTATCAACTTAAAATTCCCTTCGGTAACATATATGAAAATATATTACCCGGAGGTAGAGTGAATTGATATTAAAGGACGTTTGTAGCTTTCTGATTGTATATGAATCACGGTGATGTGATAAATAGTCATAATATGGCTACGCACATAAACGCACTACACGGTCAACATGGCAGAGGGGGTGGATATCGTCTCCAAACGCAAAACACCTGAGTTCGACGGGTGGGTTGATGGGAGATGGTATTCACTTATACCTCTTGTGGCCGACTGGTTAGTGTGTCACTGTAGTCCTGATTCCTCGTCCGTCGCTGGTCTCGATCCCACGGACGGTGGACTTATTATCAACTTAAAATCTCTTCGGTAACATATATGAAAATATATTACTTCCGAGGTAGAGTGAATTGGATATTAGGACGTTTGTAGCTTTCTGATTGTATATGAATCACGGTGATGTGATAAATAGTCATAATATGGCTACGCATGACAAACGCACTACACGGTCAACATGGCAGAGGTGGGTGGATATCGCCTCCAAACGCAAAACACCTGAGTTCGACGGGTGGGTTGATGGGAGATGGTATTCACTTATACCTCTTGTGGCCGACTGGTTAGTGTGTCACTGTAGTCCTGATTCTCGTCCGTCGCTGGTTCGATCCCACGGACGGTGGACTTATTATCAACTTAAAATTCCCCTTCGTAACATATATGAAAATATATTACTCCGAGGTAGAGTGAATTGATATTAAAGGACGTTTGTAGCTTTCTGATTGTATATGAATCACGGTGATGTGATAAATAGTCATAATATGGCTACGCGCGACAAACGCACTACACGGTCAACATGGCAGAGGTGGTGGATATCGTCTCCAAACGCAAAACACCTGAGTTCGACGGGTGGGTTGATGGGAGATGGTATTCACTTATACCTCTCTTGTGGCCGACTGGTTAGTGTGTCACTGTAGTCCTGATTCCTCGTCTGTCGCTGGTTCGATCCCACGGGACGGTGGACTTATTATCAACTTAAATTCCCTTCGGTAACATATATGAAAATATATTACTTCCGAGGTAGAGTGAATTGATATTAAAGGACGTTTGTAGCTTTTTGATTGTATATGAATCACGGTGATGTGATAAATAGTCATAATATGGCTACGTGCGACAAACGCATTCTACACGGTCAACATGGCAGAGGTGGGTGGATATCGTCTCCAAACGCAAAACACCTGAGTTCGACGGGTGGGTTGATGGGAGATGGTATTCACTTATACCTCTTGTGGCCGACTGGTTAGTGTGTCACCAGTAGTCCTGATTCCTCGTCCGTCGCTGGTTGATCCCACGGGACGGTGGACTTATTATCAACTTAAAATTCCTTCGGTAACATATATGAAAATATATTACTTCCGAGGTAGAGTGAATTGGATATTAAAGGACGTTTGTAGCTTTCTGATTGTATATGAATCACGGTGATGTGATAAATAGTCATAATATGGCTACGCGCGACAAACGCACTACACGGTCAACATGGCAGAGGTGGGTGGATATCGTCTCCAAACGCAAAACACCTGAGTTCGACGGGTGGGTTGATGGGAGATGGTATTCACTTATACCTCTTGTGGCCGACTGGTTAGTGTGTCACTGTAGTCCTGATTCCTCGTCCGTCGCTGGTTCGATCCCACGGGACGGTGGACTTATTATCAACTTAAATTCCTTCGGTAACATATATGAAAATATATTACTTCCGAGGTAGAGTGAATTGGATATTAAAGGACGTTTGTAGCTTTCTGATTGTATATGAATCACGGTAATGTGATAAATAGTCATAATATGGCTACGTGCGACAAACGCACTACACGGTCAACATGGCAGAGGTGGGTGGATATCGTCTCCAAACGCAAAACACCTGAGTTCGACGGGTGGGTTGATGGGAGATGGTATTCACTTATACCTCTCTTGTGGCCGACTGGTTAGTGTGTCACTGTAGTCCTGATTCCTCGTCCGTCGCTGGTTCGATCCCACGGGACGGTGGACTTATTATCAACTTAAAATTCCCCTTCGGTAACATATATGAAAATATATTACTTCCGAGGTAGAGTGAATTGGATATTAAAGGACGTTTGTAGCTTTCTGATTGTATATGAATCACGGTGATGTGATAAATAGTCATATTATGGCTACGCATGCGACAAACGCACTACACGGTCAACATGGCAGAGGTGGGTGGATATCGTCTCCAAACGCAAACACCTGAGTTCGACGGGTGGGTTGATGGGAGATGGTATTCACTTATACCTCTCTTGTGGCCGACTGGTTAGTGTGTCACTGTAGTCCTGATTCCTCGTCCGTCGCTGGTTGATCCCACGGGACGGTGGACTTATTATCAACTTAAAATTCCCTTCGGTAACATATATGAAAATATATTACTTCCGAGGTAGAGTGAATTGATATTAAAGGACGTTTGTAGCTTTTGATTGTATATGAATCACGGTGATGTGATAAATAGTCATATGTATATATATGTATATATATATATATATATATATATATATATATATATATATATATGTATATATATATATGTATATATATATATATATATATATATATATATATATATATATATATATATATATATATATAACCATATTATAAGATTATACCATTTTCTTGGATCAGGTATTCAAATAAAGAAAAATTAAATTATTCGAGAAGCCTCGTGAGTCATATTTATTTCTCAGGAACTGGCAGCCTCGTCAATGCAAAAGATAGTGCACTTGCCAATCTCTAGAAACCATGAACAGGTAAGACTTTGGATCTAACAATGACACCATCATTTCGGTGTGTTTTTGTTTCATGCTCGTACATGAAATGTGTGAAATGTTGCCAATAGTGTTGTCAGGAAAGCCAGTGGTTATACAGAGTTTGGTATTTGTTCGTTTTTCATTTTTGACTTGGCTGTAATTACAAGTATCTTGCAGGTTATGTTTAAGTCACTGCAAGACAAAATGCGACAGTGAGAAGGGAATTGAGCTACTTTCATATAAAGGAATTAGCACTGACGCTGCAGTAACGTTTCTTCTTCGTCTAACCTTTTTATTTACATAATAAAAACATATCTGTCATCGAGCTTACTTAGTTTTTGAGTTTTCATTGGATTGAGAGTAATATACCTAATATTATTTGAGTTTTCCATAGAACATAGATCAGTATATAAGTTTTAGGGATAACAGTGACGTAGGTATTTTCGCCCTGTTCACATATCTCCGTCGAAGTTTCAACAGTAGTATGTCAACCCCTTTTTCAGAAACCACGCCATTCACGCCTTTTTCGGTGTTGTTTATCATTCTCTCATTAAGATTATTGTATATGAACTTAATAGATTATGATGAAATGTATGAAAATTTTCATGAAGCTATAATTTTTGTTTATGAAAAATAAATCCTCGTATTGTCTTTTATCTCTCACTGCCTTTGTTCTGTGTTCTTCTTTCTCATTTGCGCTGGACTAGTTTATCAATATTGTTGTGAAATTCCAGTTACGTACGGATTTGACTGTTTCGTATTTTACTTCAGCGTTACTTTTTTGCCGCAGTAGGCCTCGTTTATTATTATGGAAATTCAACAACTTAATATTCTTAAATGTGACTGAAGCAGATTTCTATGCGGATAGAAAATCACAAGGGTCACTAATAAGTGAAATGAGATAAAGAGGATATGATCCTCTCACGATGATTGGGATGAACGCCATGAAAGCATCCTCCTCAGCTCAAGAGGCAGTTGAATCTGTGATTATCGCCACAGCGAAAGGAGAGGTGTAAAATGAAAGTTTATTGCTTTCATGGTACAGGTGGCTGCAAATTTTACCTTAAGCGTTTGTTAACAGCTCTCCTAGGGCTGGCCCGAAGGATTAGACTTATTTTACGTGGTTAAGAACCAGTTGGTTACCTAGCAACGGGACCTACAGCTTACTGTGGAATCCGAACCACATTATAGCGAGAAATGAATGTCTATCACCGGAAATAAATTCCTCTAATTCTTCATTAATCGGCCAGAGACTCGAACTGGGCCCTAGCAGAGTGCTACCTGAGAACTCTACCAAGTCGTCCAACGAGGAACCAGGAAAGGTGTAAAATGAAAGTTTATTGCTTTCATGGTACAGGTGGCTGCAATTTTTGCCTTAAGCGTTTGTGACGCAATGCTCTCATTAATATAAATATCCTAGTCTGATTTTTTTTGGGGAACCGGCAACAAATGGTGACTGGAGGAAGCACATGATCACCACCTGCCATTGGTTATCTTAATACCAGATGCAGATGTTTAACGCCAGCTCCGAGAAACTGCCTGTAGTTCATAAGCAACTGTGACTATACAGTAATACTAATAAAAGATAAAAAAACTAATAAAAGATAAAAAACCTGTGACTATATTGTTCTCAGGATGCTCCAGTGCGTCCCAGAAAATTTTAATACAAATAATAGGTGAAACCTCTTGTTTCTCGTGAATAATCATGTTTAACCACTACAACTGTAGT
The DNA here is from genome assembly GCF_040412425.1 of Macrobrachium rosenbergii. Lineage (NCBI taxonomy): Eukaryota > Metazoa > Arthropoda > Malacostraca > Decapoda > Palaemonidae > Macrobrachium > Macrobrachium rosenbergii. Next base: position 12,283,490 of record NC_089743.1, on the reverse strand, counting down.
TGTAATAGTTGAACCTGTTGCCCTCAGCGTTTTTTTGAACATGAAATATACGTATGTTTTCTAGTTGGAACAGTTCTTCGTTGGAAGTGGGTAGAGCTGTCGCCTAGCAGCCCAGCGTTGTTCTACTGAAGGTGTATTTTTTTATTTTTCATAATGTGGTTCGAAATAATCCGTAGGTCCCAAGATTTTGTGGTAATCTAATCCTTTATTTTAAATTTGATGAATTTTATGAAGTGGTGTGTATTTTTATTTTTTTTCTGCCAAGATTTTTTACATTTTTTGCCTGATAAGAAAAAAAGCATACTTTCACACAAAAATAAAAACTTTTGTAGTAACTTCAGGTGATTTAAACGATTGAGTTTTTTATTGATCGAGACCCAATAAAGGAGACTGTCAAATGTAATAGGTCACAAAAAATATGGAGAGATTTATGTTTTTTGAAGTTATTTTAGCAGCCAGGAGGAGAGACTATGATAAAAAGGGGGAACTCTTTGTGTTCCAAACATTAGTTAAGAGAGTAAAGGGAGAGATCGTGAGAGACAGAGAGGACCTACTTATAACCCAAGCACAGCCCTTTGATGTTATTAATGCGAGCAGATATTTGAAAGATGAGTGACTAGCGCTAAAGAGCCTCGCACGCATGTCTTTCATAGCAAACGTCACATAAATATGCTTCTGGGCAGAGTATCCTCTCGGATGAGGTGTAAATTAGCCTTGGATGTGTCGCCTTTATCTTTGTTCTCTCTCTCTCTCTCTCTCTCTCTCTCTCTCTCTCTCTCTCTCTCTTTCAGTATTTTTTGCTCTCATTGAAATAGCCAAGCTCGGTAGTGAGTGTGTGGTCCATATTCATCGACTACTGTCTTGAAACGGTCTGGTTGAATGAAATTTTTTTTACCAACCTGCGTGTTTGTGCGTAAGCCTTCATTTATGGTTTGAACGGTAAGAAAGAACAGGTTTTAAGAGTAATCGATATTCGCTGAATGGTTTTCGAAACCGGTAGTGTTATGTGGAAGGTTATGACTTTTCTCTTTCTCGTTCTCCTGTACTTTAAATGGTGCGTAAGTTTTGTTGGGAGTTAAAATGCATTCTGTCATTATATATCCGTCTGTCATTCGTTTTATTATTTCAGAAAAATGTAAAACAAGTCAATTTTTCCTTATTTGTATTATTATATGTGTTTGTTAACTGCAAAGCTGGCAGATTTTCAGAATGGATGAGGACTATGCCTGTGTATTGACTTTTTCCGATTCTTTTTAGGCCGAATAATTACAGTTTTTGTCCCTTTAGCCCCCTTCCCAGTTTTTTTTGGGGTGGATGGAAAAAAATAAAGGAAACGAGTTTTTATTTTTTTTCATGTTTTCTTTTAGGTTAATGTCCATATGCTAACATTAAGGTTTTTTATCGTCTCATAATCCAGCAAGGGGAAAAGGTCTGTAGTCATTCTCATTAATACTTTTTATTACATTTTTTTCCTTTTTAGCATAACCTTCAGGTCACGAAGAGTTAAAACCCCCTTCAGAGAGAGAGAGAGAGAGAGAGAGAGAGAGAGAGAGAGAGAGAGATAGAGAGAGAGATCTTTTTAGACGAAGACTTATATAAAGTCTTTGAGATGCCAAAGCTGTCAACTACTGCGTCATTTTCATAAAGGAAAAAAACATGTCTGAGATTAATGGAGAAGTGACTTAGAGAAAGATAACAACCTTCCACATCTTCCACCCTCCATCCCCCCCCGCCCTCCCACCCTAATTCTCTCTCCCTCCCCTCCTCCATTACCAGCATGACGTCATTAAATGAGGGAGGCGAGAGAGGGGAAACAGTCAGAGTTTGAAATATGAAGGGAACTTAAGGGAAGACAGCACCACATGAAGGACCAGAGAGAGAAAAAGCGATATGTTGGTGCTACGGCACACACACACACACATACCCACACGCGCGCGCGCGCTTATAATATACATGAAGCATATATATATATATATATATATATATATATATATATATATATATATATATATATATATGTGTGTGTGTATTATATATATAGATATATATATATATATATATAAATATATATATATATATATATATATATATATATATATATATATATATATATATATATATATATATATAATGTCTAGAAATGTATTTATATAAGTGTATATATATATTGAATAAAAATGTGTATATATATGTGAGTGTGTGTGTGTGTGTGTGTGTAGAGAAGTTAAAGAATGTGAAAATATAAGGGCACTCAAATTATGAAATTGCCGCATAAATGGAAATCACATTTCCA
>NC_089743.1:12273697-12276197 GCF_040412425.1 Macrobrachium rosenbergii | reverse complement strand
TGGCTCGGACGGAGTTGGGGGTCGAGGGGCAATGTTGCTGGAACTGCAGCCAGGGTGTCTCTCTATTGGTTCAGGTCGCGCAGCTCCTCCTATGACCTTTACTGGATTATCTTCCCATGCTCTCAGCACCCCATTTTCTATGGGTGTGGTCCTGCTACCTTGCAATTTTCCAGTCAGCCACATGGCAGGGCAACGACTGCTTGGCGGTTGGTTGCTGTGGAAGCTTTCAAACTTTTTCTTTGGGTTAATCCCCATCAACGATGCATCTGATGGCTGCAGTGGGGACTTTGTCTCCACGCGGCTTCGTACCTGGAAGAGAGGTTTTGAGGCAGTCACAGGGTCGAGAAAAAGGATTAACAGAGTGTTCATGGAACAGTAATAAGAGATTTAAGAATGGGCAATGTTTTCCATGACCTCCTTGTCAGTCAGCAGTGTGATATAAGGTTATTGTAACTCTTCTTGAAAAGAATAAAACAAGTCAAGTTTACGGTAAATTCTCTTAAAGGAATAAAAGTTAGGTTTTACTGTACATTCTTTTGCAAAGAATGACGTGTTGCACCTTGAATTGTTTAAGAATGTCTACAAACAATCTAACTCGACTGGCTATGGTATTATCTCTCATTAAACTTCCCTTGGTTGCATTAATTATTTTAAAATTTGACTTTCTCTGAGACAATTTTACTGCAAATTATATTACATCAATTTAAACATTTATGTTATCGCAGAATAAAGTGGTGCTGGTAGTTAAATTCATTAGGTGATGTTCAGTTGTTACTCTAAAGCAGCATTTGTAGCAGGTTCTAAGTAAAGTATTTCGTGAATATATATGTCATGAATTAATGTAACAGTGTCAAACAGTGTTATAGAATTATTACTAGAGTAACTCCTAAGTTAGTCATGCACTTAATTATAAGGTTAACTTTGTGAATTAAAAGTCATGCAGTTAGTTCGCCTTGATGAGGCATCACAAATGGAGTACTTGTGGGCTTATGTTAGGTGGTGCCATGGTACTTGGGTAGGACAGGCACTGTGCCAGATGTGGCACTAAAGTTGTGGATGCCTAGTAGCACTGATCTAAGTACATTTTACATAACCATGCTTGTAACTGCATGGGTTTGGGCGTTAGGGACTCATGGAGGCTAGCCAAGCATGCAGGCGGTTGGCACTCAGGATTATCAAAGTACATGGAAAGGATAGAGTCAAGGAAGGAAGTATCTTATGCTTTTCAAGGGTGCTAATTCTAGTGGACATAACGTGACCCTTCACTCTGGGGGGAGTGCCACGTTATGCCAGGGGGGTTGGCTAACAGGAAGCCACTTTTAGTCATTAGCTCTGGTGCCTGGAAAGGAAATCAGCGATCTTGTTGTCTGTACCTTTAATATGTTCGATCCTCCGATTGTAGTCTTGGAGGTTGAAAGTAGTGAGATACTTAGGGGGTTATGATCAGTAAAGACAGTTAAGTGGAATTTATGATCGGCATGATAGGACTCAAACTGTTTCATGGCCAAAAACATACCCAGAAGTTCTTTTTCTGTTGTGCTATACTGGGTTTCAGCTGGTTTGAGCTTCTTGGAGTAGTAGGCTACTGGGTGCCTGACCTCATTCTTTTCTTGAAACATGACTGCACCAATGCACATCAGCCGCCATGTAGAAGGGCCAGTCGTAGTCAGGCGAAAGGAGAATGGGTTGACTGATAAGGCCTGACTTGAGGTGGTAGTATGCCCTCTCACACTCGGGGGTACAACGGAAAGGTTGTTTTCTTTGGAAGAGGTTAGTTATAGGGATGGCAGCATCCATGCTCGGACAGGCAGCCGAATGTACTTTTGCTGAAGGACAATAAGTCCAACCCATGATGCCAAATGGACACAATGCCGAATGGACAGAAAGTCGAACGGACATAAAACCGAATGGACAAAAATAAAAGCAAAAAAAAAAAAAACACAAAGTTTAATGACCATTTCACCAATCTGGCACATATGATTTAATGAGATAGTTCTTGATAAACTTCCAATTCACCATTTAGTTACTAAGCAATGTTACTAAGAGATGTTTTCACAGAGCCGAAAGTTTTCTCCACGTGCTGTTATGTTCAAGTCTTCACTCTCCTTACCATTTCTTGCTCGCCATACCATTCGCCCAAGCGTTTCTCTCCTAGACAGAGAACCAACAATGCTTATAGGCAATTCTTCCATGATATTGTTAATTATGCTGCTTGCCACCTCTCTTCTGTCCGTTAGGCTGTAGTTTTCATAAGATCCAAAGCCTTTAAAACACTATTTTGAACACCAACCGGAGGATGTGAATGATTTGAAGCACTGTCTTGTTCGGTAACATTTATAGTTCTGATTCTTGCACTACACACTTTTGGTTTCTCACACCTACAGTATGAGGAATGCCAGGCTGTTCTTGCAGTCGTTACGGGATCAGGTAGAACATAAGAAGAACAGGGATGAGCTGAAGGCCTTACTCAACAGGGAATGTTGCAGAAAAAACACTTAGG
>NC_089743.1:12258697-12271197 GCF_040412425.1 Macrobrachium rosenbergii | reverse complement strand
TGACATCTGGTACTGTATATCTGGGGCTTCTTCTTTCCATTTTCCCCCCCAAATCTGGAGAGGTCTTTTTTTGGAGGACATTATTACTGGGGAGAGTTTTCAGATTCAGTCTTATATACCAGTAATTACAACAAACGTGCTCTCGTTTTAGGATATTTAACAGTTTATATAAGCTCAAATTTCCCTTAATCAAGTTACCAGCTAGTTGCCATTGTAAGCTTTACAAACTGGGATGTTACCTCGTATTGAAGAAAACTAAAAAGTATCGTGGAAATCTTAAACGTATCTGCATTTCTATTCTCAGTATGTCCAGGAATGCTCACATTTCATATAACTAGAATTTGTTATGTTTAGATGATTCAGAACTTCAAGATGAACGAAGTGAGGGCCACTTTTGAGTTTAAACAGTGGGTAGCATTATCCATGGTATTATTCTTGTAAGTTTTGAACTTCATATGTTTTATAAAATCCGCAAATCTTTCTGGTCAAAAGGTGAAGATGATAGCAGTTCATATTTAGGAAGAAGTAGCAAAGTTGGATATGGGCTTGCAGTATTCTTCCCGTCTTCGGTTTTTTTCCGTTGTACTTTTTGAGAATTATCTATTTATTACATAAACTCTAGTAATATTAGTAAAGAAAGAAAATACAAATAAATATTCTGTTCTTACGAATCTGTCTCTTACAAGCAAAGTTCTTATAACTTTGACATTTTGCAATACTCTCTCTTTTTATAATCGTAATCTTTTTTATTATAATTAGATGGCTTTTGTTCATGGGATCATCTTTAGCTAGTGTAAATTGTACTCCAATATAATACAGCTTTCCCATGACGTGTCCCATTTGTTTTCTCTTGAATATACAATCCTTTGTGGACCATCATTAATGCATGAATGAGACAAAGGAGACGAGTAGTGATACAGCCCAGATGAGATGAGATGTAGAAGATCAAAGAAGAAACGAAACAAAAAGTAACGTTCTTCTTCTTTGGTTCTTCTTCTCCGAAAAAGCGACACGTCGGTCGGGAGAGCAAGAGCGAGTCAAGTTGACGGGCCGTAGAATGAGACGGACTAAGCAAAACAGAGGTAATACATCATGTTATTTACCGACCAGAAACGAGGCGCGTGAAGGGTTGGTGTATGCAGCATGAATTTAGACAAAAATCACCATGATGTCATTTTAAAAGAACTTTGTGAACGTTTTGCATATCTGTTTTCTTCACGAATTACCTTAAAGGAAGGAAAAGAGTTGGACTGATCCCAAAATTGAGCAATAAGCCAAATTTGAAAGATGATAACGTTGAGTTAGCTTTTTTCACCATAAGCCTTTTCACTCTTACGGTGGTTGGCAAAACACGCGCGCATATATATATATATATATATATATATATATATATATATATATATATATATATATATATATATATATATATATATATATATATATATATATATACAAATATATATATATATATCTATCTATATATATATATATATATATATATATATATATATATATATATATTTATATCACTAAGTCCACGTCGGAAGGTGAGTGAAAACCGGGACTTTGAACAAGTACTTTTCGTAAGTTTATTTTACATTTTCAAGTTCACAGCGAATACAAAAGAAGTTGACAGATTTATATACAAAAACAGAAGGTGGGGGCGGGGTTGCAGTTTGTTAATCTGGGCAGCATGTTCTTTAAACAAAAAACACAGGGACAAAGGATCAAGGGATAGTCCAGGGTGGACATTAACATTCCTAGTGGAGGCAGCTTATGCTGCCCAGATTAACAAACTGTAACCCCGCCCCCACCTTCTGTTTTTGTATATAAATCTCTGTCAACTTCCTTTGTATTCAGTGTGAACTTGAAAATGTAGAATAAACTACAAAAGTGCTTGTTCGAAGTCCCGGTTTTCACTCACCTTCCGACGTGGACTTAGTGATATTTTCACGCACGCGTTCCTTTACTGCATTGGTATATATATATATATATATATATATATATATATATATATATATATATATATATATATATATATATATACATATATTATATATATATATATATATATATATATATATATATATATATATATATATATATATATATATATATATATATATATATATATATATATATATATATATATATATATATATATATATATATATATATATATATATATATCGCGCGCGTGTGTTTTTATAGAGAGAGAGAGAGATGGGGATGCGTAACTATGCAATTCAGTGCACATATTTGTTTTTTTTTTATTATGTGCTACTGCTATAATTTGCAGGGCAGTTTACCTTCCTTTCGTGATAGTGTAACACAGGAGTAATTTCACAATCACTTTATGATAAAATTGGATTAATTTCATTCTAGGGGTTGTCAGTCAGGACAAATTGCTGATGGTTGCTGCATTTAAATGAGGTCAGCATAAAGTTGAGGCGTTTATCTGCTTTACACATGGTTGTATCACCTGATAAATATATTAACCACGGAAAGAAATCTATCAGCAATATTTTTGTGTATCTTTTTCATCGGAAAATGCGTTGAGCGCAGCAGGTGTCCCAGGACACTTGTTCGTGAGTAGTTGCTACTGCATTGATAATATCTCCATCTGTTGTACAACATACGTGACTAGTCTGCTGCCATGTTACAGAATTGTTTTCTGGATGTTTTGTGTGGTTCATATTATTATTATTATTATTATTATTATTAGTAGTAGTAGTAGTAGTAGTAGCAGTAGTAGTAGTAGTAGTAGTAGTAGTAGTAGTAGTAGTAGTAGACGCCTGATGAATTTTAGGACGAGGGACATCAGAAGCATAGTTTCATCTCTTTATTTTAACATTTCAGTGCTGATCTGGTACCATTTTCAAAAAATCAGCTGATATGATTAAAAGATTGATATGGTAAAAGTATATACAATATTAAAATTACAGAATACAATAAAGGTATAAAATTAAAAGAAAACCCTAAAATTTAAACATTTATAAGGTTTGACCTTGATGTTTAACATATTTACATTATGTTCAAAGGAAATGAACTACCAACAAGGTTTAAAGCTGGTTTATTTAATGTAATCTGTATAGATTCTCAAATCCTGATTTCTTGTTCATTCCTGAACTTTGTCAATCTTTTAAAATCCTCTCTCTTTAAATTTTTATAACGTAAAAAAATATTGATGTAACCTAACTTTAAACGGAGAGGATTTGCAAATATGGATTAAATCCGGGAATGAACAAGAACTCATGATTTTACGATCTATATTGTTTAGATTAAATAAGCCAGCTTTAAAACTCGATGCCAGTTCATTTCCTTTGTACATAATGTAAATATGTTTTATATTATCAAGTCCTAACCTTGTGAATGTTTAAATTTTAGGGTTATTTTAATTTTAGACCATTATTGTGTTTTGTAATTTTAATATTTTATATACTTTTACCATATCCATGTCTTTTACTCATTTCAGATGATTTTTTGAAAATGGCACCAGATTAGTACAGAAACGTTAGAATAAAGAGTTGAAAATATGCTTTCGATGTTCTTCGTCCTAAAATTCATCAGTCTAGTGAGATTCCCAAAGTCTACCCCACTTACGACTTTATTGATTATTATTATTATTATTATTATTATTATTATTATTATTATTATTATTATTATTATTATTATTATTATTATTATTAAAGCTAAAGCTGGAATGAAAATAATTGACGAGGATAAAGATAATCATTCGGTTCAGTTTAAAGTTTTTTTTTTATGTTCTTATAATTAATGTTACGGACGTTGTACAAGAAGGCATTCTATAATTCCAGCTTTGTCCAGTTCAGGGATCGATTCAAGAACGATATGTTGAATGTTTACTTTTCGGTAACGTTAACAGAAATGTGTTAAAAATATAATGAAAGTTCCTCCGACTTTTCTTTCATTTTGCGGACCAAAACTTACTCAGGTGGAGTACTTCATTATTATTATTATTATTATTATTATTATTATTATTATTATTATTATTATTATTATTCATTAAAAAGAATGGCCGTCTAGATGCTGTTGAGTTTATATTGTACTTTCTCAGTTGCACTAATGAGTTTCTTTGTAGCGGCAGGCAAATTATATAACAGCTATCCAAAGTTCATTTATTCCTTAACGTCTCGGTAGTACTCTCTACCATTTACTGAAAGGCGAACGAAGCCAGGGATACAATCATGCCATATTTATACCTGCAAGCGGGCTTACAGAAATTTTGGTCGATGTTTGGTTTCGACAGCCAACCAAAAATCGACTAAAATTTCTGTAAGCTCGCTTGCGGGTATAAATATGGCACAATTGTACCCCTGGCTTCGTTCGCCTTTCAGTAAATGGTAGAGAGTACTACCGAGAAGTTAAGGAATAAATGAACTTTGGATAGCTGTTATATAATTTACCTGCTGCCACAAAGAAACTCATTCGAGTGACTGCGAAACTGCAATATAAACTCAAGGACGTCCAAACGGCCAATCTTTTTAATGAAGTTTGTTTGAAAGAGAGTGCTCTTTCTAGATGTTATTATTATTATTATTATTATTATTATTATTATTATTATTATTATTATTATTATTATTGTTGTTGTTGTTTTTGAGAGGTAGAATATATTTTAAAAAGCCTTGTTCAATATAACTGCTGCATCAGCACTACAGTAGACTTTATGTAGTCTTTTTACATCGCGACTAACACGTTTCTTCTTAGAAGAAAGCTGCTGAGTAATTAACTAAATACTTTAAGAAGCCCTCAAAAATTAGCATTAATTTTCCTGTGAAGGTCCGAGGAAATACTGCATATAATGAAAAATTTGATCATGCCCATAAATCTGAAATCAAATAAGAATGGGGGATATGTGAAAAATTGGTATGCATAAAATATCATGATAATATTAAGATTAAAGCCCTTTCAGGAATCCCAATAAAGGAAAGTTATAATGTTTCCTGTGAAAGTGCAATAATTACGTAAGTCATCACCTAGAATGAGTGACATCTGGAATCTCTTCTCATGTTGTAGGCGGCATTTTTTGTACTGCCAGTCACACAAGAGTTCTTGGTGTGTGTACGTTACAGACCTTCAATAATTTAAGTTATATTTTTAAAAGTGGACGTGTATTATAGTAAATGATTAAAATGAATGTGGTATATTTTCTCAGGTAGTCAGGGTTTATGAATGTTTTACGAATAACTGTTGGAGTTACGAAAAATTAAGGAGTTAAGAAATCCTTCAGTTGTTCATTTAAATCAAGAGAATTGTTTCAAAATGGACTGTAAGTGAATTTACGAGGAACCAAGAGAGGTTTAAAATTAAGTTTTAGGCGTTTTACCAAAAATTTTGATATAATCATGAAAGATTGCGCTGCGATCTTGTAGCATTTTCACTTGTTTGAAAAGGTGAAAGGTTTAAGGAGTTCTGACTCTAAGATCTAAATTGTTTGAATTTGTTTGAATTCATTTAATTGAATATCAAAATTACTTAGCCGTATTATAGTGTTCATTTACGGGATGTGTTTTTCTTCTCAGACCAAACAACTTGTTTCCCATCGTGGTTGACAACGAAAAGTTTTTGTTGACCTTTCTTCCCCTTTTCTTAATTATTACATTAACCTCAGCGTTGAATTATGCCTGATTCCCCCTCATAAATAACTTGGGATGGGCTAATAAGGTAATGATGGTTTTATGGGGTATTTTGTGGTTTGTCTTGAAGATTACAGAGCAAGTCCGCGTGTATTTCAGCGTAACAGTTGTACGCTTTGCGATTCTGGGTCTGTTTCGGTCCTTGATGGGACCCTCGTAATGTTGCTCGTTCTAAGTCACTGATGATGATTGTATTTTGCAGCTCATTTTGACTTGCTGAAGATTTTTATGCCGGTAAGATTGTTTATAAGGTACATACATAATAACAGGAAATGAATGGGAAAGAAGGGTAGATTTCGAAATTTATTAGACATTATTTTTTTCTCTGTGATACTGTGAGGTGTCATTTTGTTTTGACTGAATCTTGGACCGTAATTACTAAGATGTGTTTCGTTGGCAGTTTTACGTTTAAGAAAATATATGGAAGCAATTGAAAAGTTTATAATTGACTCAAACATAGTCTCTCTCTCTCTCTCTCTCTCTCTCTCTCTCTCTCTCTCTCTCTCTCTCTCTCTCTCTCTCTCTCTCTCTCTGTGTACATAGATGTATATATATGTATGTACTGTATATACATATATATATATATATATATATATATATATATATATATATATAAATATATATATATATATATATATATATATATATATATATATATATATATATATATATATATATATATATAATGTATGTATATATATTTGTATATACATATATAGGGTATATAGAAGAGAGAGATGAGAGTTAAGCATATATAATAAATGTGAAATTTTGTTTTTGTCGTTGACATCTTTATTTCTTGTGCCTCGACAGATATTTAGTTAAAACTATATTCGAAATTTACGTTTAGAATTAATGAATTCAATTTATAGCAAACTTTTCCGTCGACAAGTTAGAGTCTTCGTGATATTAGTAAATGTGATTTTATTTCTTGTGTTACTGCATTCATGATGCAGAATACGCACAATCCATATGTTTTAACGATATATCAACACGAATGTCTTCTTTTTTACCGTTACTGGTTCCAGTTTTAAATTCTTTCCCTGCTGGAGGTGGTTCCTACTTCGAAGCGTGAATGAGATTGTTCAACTCTTCTCTTTTCTTCATCTTCTTCTTCTTTTAAACTCGTATTGAGTGAGAGGCTGTAAACTCAGGGCTCAGGAATGCGAGCGCTAATGGTTGCTGCTGACGGCATCGGTTCTTTATGCCTTGTCTTTATGGCCAGGGTTCATATATTGTAGATGGTATATATATATATATATATATATATATATATATATATATATATATATATATATATATATATATATATTATATATATATATATAAGTTTGTGTGTAGATTGTATATATATATATATATATATATATATATATATATATATATATATATATATATATATATATATATATATATATATATATATATATATATATATATATATATATGGGTGTGTGTGTGTGTGTAAAGAAAGAGAGAGAGAGAGAAAGAGAAATTTAGTAGGGAGTGTATGTGGAGAAATAGGGAAGAAGAACGTTAAATGATGAATTATGCTATAAATTTATGTGCCGTTGCATAACAGAATACAAGAACATGCACAGCTATGCAGGAGTTAGAAGAAGTGAGGGAAAAAAGGGGGGAAGAAGGTAAACAAGAACTTAATGGAGAGTGAAACGTGTAAATTCGAAGATGAAAGTTAATGAACAAAACCTCTAAGTAAAACGTGCAAATTGAGATATTTTGTCTGAGGTGAATGCTAACTTCAAGTCGATGGAGTGGATGTTTCGAAGATATTCTAATAAAGAGAGGATAGCAGGGAGCTGACAGGTGCAGAAGTGGAGAAGCGTGGTCTAAGATTGAGAATTCTTGTGGAAATGACTTTTAAGGACGGAGGGAGGACAACTTGAAGGTTTAAAGTTAAGTATACCTTAGTTTAACCAGACCACTGACCTGATTAACAGCTCTCCTAGGGCTAGCCCGAAGGATTACATTTATTTTACGTGGCTAAGAACCAATTGGTTACCTAGCAACGGGACTACAGCTTATTGTGGAATCCGAACCACATTATAGCGAGGAATGAATTTCTATCACCAGAAATAAATTCCTCTTATTCTTCATTAGCCGGTCGGAGATTCGAACTCGCTGCCAGCAGAGTGCTAGCTGGGAACGGAACCCACCTTCCCAACGAGAACTGACTTGAAGGTTTAATAATGGAAAGACACCAATGAGGTGATAATTATTAGCGAAGTGTTGCCTTACAGTAATGAGTGTAATTTAAGCTGACCAGAGTTTGTAAGGCTCCAGAGAATAGACAGAAGGCACAATTGATCCTGTTTTTACAACGAAGGTAAAACAGAAGACAAAGAATTACGGGAATGTGACATTTTTCTATTGTGCTATACTGAGCAGCTGAGCCACAAATCTTCCCTTATAATTCCTTCTGTCATCTATCTTAGTGTCTCAGTGAAAATCATGTCAGTATACCAGGGAATGATTTTCATTGAGACAGTAAGATAGGTGACAGTAGGAATTATAAGGGAAGATTTGTGGCTCAACTGTTCAGTATAGCACAATTATGTGAGAAATATCAGAATAATGGGAGAAGCTGTAGAAGGCCCACATGGACCTGGAAGAGGCTTATGATGAAATTGACAAAGGCATTGTGCAGTCTGTTGAGAAGGTACTGAATAGAAGAAAGCTGTTGAGTGCAATTAATAGTTTTTAAGATGGAAACAAAGTACCCGTCCGAGTATGCAGAAGGGAGAATAAATGGTTTGATGTAAAAGTTGTTGCGTATTGGTCACTCGCCAAAGAGTGGCTTGAAATATCCCATAAGTCTGTTGGTCCAGTCTGTGACATTGTACACTGTGAACACTTTTTAAACGCAGCCTAGGTGATGTATGCACCAACAGATTCAGAGCGTCACAGCATCAATACAGCGACCTAATGTGGAACAAATAGTATTTGATCAAATACCCTTCCCCTTGAAAAATTTTAAGCCACTGTGTATTAAACTCCCCGTATACTTCAGTGTATCTGTATATGAATTTCATAAAAATTTAAAGTAACACTATACAATGATGCATCAGAGTTATTCTGAAAAATCTGTGTGCTGACAGGATATTACTTTAAGAGTATGTTTGAGAAAGACTTGCCTGACAAGGCTGCATCTCAAAGTCATTTGGAAAATGGTAGTCCTATAGCCTACCGATGGCTTTATTCCATGCATCAAAACACATTCTCCTTATCTGCTAAGTTATAGAAAAAATATAAAGGTACTGGATAACAGACCATGAATAGCTATATAACATAATGGTCTTGAGATGCATGCGACATGTCAGGTTGCAAGAAAGTAATTTATCATGAATAAACAGCTTCTAGGAAACTCTCCAGAAGGGTTTATTGCCCAAACTTAGGCCTGGCAGCTGGTACAAAGACTGCTCTGAGTGGATAATCGAGGGGCCCATGGTCGCTTGCAGCACTGTGAAACCATACCAGACTGACTGCTTCCGTAATATGCATTGGAGCGACTGAAGTTTCACCATATCGGAAGACTGAGATATTAAATATTCAGGCTGATGAGTGGTCTTCCGCCCGTGCAGAACTTGCAAATGTCTCAGCAGACATTACTCAAGGGAATTTTCAGTAAATGTTTAAAACATCATGTAAAAGTAGTTTAATACAGTTTGTAGAATAGATGTTTGCTCCCTATTTAAAAGATGAAAGGATTCAGATTAACTTCTCTCCTGAAGAGTCCTACTAGACATTAACTAGTACTATGTGCATGGAAAGTAGTGTGAAAAAATCCATAGAATAGGTGTTTGCGCTCTTTTAAAAGATGAAAGGATTCAGATTAACTTCCCCCTTGTAGAGTCCTACTAAACATTAGCTAGTACGATGATTTCTTCATAAATATATAAAGGTTGTTCAAAAGAGACATACCCAAAGCATGGTTATAGAAAATCCAGTATGCAGATAAATTATTTGATATGCGAATCTTTGTACTGTAAAATTTAGTTTCGTAATGAAAACGTTAAAAAAGTTCAGGAATTCTTCAGTAAAATACAGAGGCACCTGAGAAGGAGTTATTTTAGAAGCATTGCCATAACAACTTACTTCCTTCATCCGAATACCGTATTTAGGAGGAAAAGTAATTGGAAATAAATTTGGTACGAAAATTTAAAGAAAGAGAAGGGATTATGAAAATTGCAATCATTTGCGGGATTATCAAAAGTTAGAAGACTTTACAAGAATATTAATCTTCAATAAGCAATAAAAAAACATTAAGCGAGAACAAGATAAGAAAGAAAGGACGTGTTGGACACAGTTGGTAAAGAAAAAAAAGAAAAAAAACATTCTTGATAGGAGAAGTATGTCTTCAAGAAATAAAGAGAAGCTGCCAGAGACTAGGATAAAAGCTGTAATTAGTCTTACCGATTAGTAAGGCCATACCAGAATTCATAAAGAGAAATTACCCACTCTTATTGAAACAGTGGGAGAAGTCATTGTGAGCCGAACTCCTATCGTTATTAGAATTATGAGACGATTCTAAATGCATCAGAAAATGGCTAATAGATTCAGATAATGATTCTGGCAGAAGCAGTGTCAATATGACCAGAGTTTATTGATCTGTTGTTCCATTTCCTAGGAAAGTTTGAACAAGAGCATATTTTGAGATTAAAGTGTAACAAAGGGAATATCACAAGAGCGCGTTTGTCAGCAAACTCTGTAAGATGCAAAACTGGAATATTATTTAGTCGTCAAGTCGTTTATTACTGTATGTTGATAGAGAAAACATAAAAAAGAGAAGGAATTGGTATTGTTTATAGGATAACTTATTTGTAATTGACCAAGAGAAATGAGTGACTGGAAATGCATATTGATCAGAGAGTGAATGAAAGTTTCCGGTCCTGGTCGTTTCGGCCGAAAGTCACTTTAGGCGGTAACATCCAAAACAATGTAAGACGTTATGTTTATGGTATTTACCGTTATGTTTTTGGTATTTACCATTATTATTTCATGTTTTACGTACATCCCCAAGGGGCTGGTACTAAACACGGCGCCCATTTTGCACGTAAACGTGCTTACGGCCGAAACGACCCGAATGCAAAGTTTCGTGGTCTCATTTGGAAACGATTTTTGGCGTAATGCGTATCACATTCAAACAACATCATTCTTAGTTCAGTAAATGTAAGTTTTGCTCACGTGGTGTAAGCCTTTAAGAAAGAATTTAAAGCACAGAGATTTTTTCGAGGTCGTATAAACCTGGTCTTCCCCATTTCATAACTGAGGAGGTAAATTAGACAGGTCACATCTGGATCGAAAGTCTTGTTATGTGAGGGAATTAACGTAGCTATCCACTCAAACTTTACCTCAATTTTAAGGATTTCTCAAACTACTTCATAACATATGTTTACTATGCATATTTTCACATATGATTCTATGCATGGCAGTAAGATTTGTAAACAGTGAAAGTTCCTCATTGGCTGGGTCGATATCGTACTCGGCTAGCACTCTCCTAGGCCCGCGTTCGATTCTCCGGCTGGCCAATGAAGGATTAGAGGAATTTATTTCTGGTGATAGAAATTAATTTCTCGGTATAATGTGGTCCAGATTCCACAATAAGCTGTAGGCCCAGTTGCTAGGTAACAAATTGGTTCTTAGCCACGAAAAATAAGTCTAATCCTTTGGGCCAGCCCTAGGAGAGCTGTTAATCAGGTCAGTGGTCTGGTTAAACTAATGTATACTTATAAACAGTGAAGAGACCCTGTCAACCTGTAATCCGCAGCGAGAATGCATAAGTAAGGAAATAATGTAAGAAAACCTGTAAAACTCATATATCAGTATTAATTGCCTTCTGTGTGGTACTGAAGCAGTCTTATATCATTAGGAATTACACTCAATATTTATTTGCGGGGTAAGACAGTATTGTAGAACTGAATTATTCTTTTACAGACCCACAAACAACTTTGTTTAGGTATTCAGTACATTCGTGCGAGTTATTCTAGCAACACGAAGAATGAAGGAGCAAATACGTAATGACAACGCGGTGTTGTAAGAAAACAAGAGCCTGTTCGGCATTTCATTGACTATTAAACAGAAGCATGGTCACCAGGCTACCAAAGAAATGCAGATTGGCGCATATGAGTCATACAATAATATTATACTTTATATTTTGTCCACCAGTATGTTATTCAAACCCTCTACGTCCTGTTTTCATGTATTTTTTTTTCCTGGCAATAAAAGGAACAGCTCGAAATGCTATAACGTTCCACGCCACGGTCGCGCTATACTATCGTATGATTACTCATAACAATGGAGTCTAGATGGATTATCGTTTTTGTAATTGGGAGTTCTCTGTGGGATTGCAACCATCTTTTCTAACCTCTCCCACTGTTTGTGAATCACCACCAAAGACGTGTATTGGAAACGTTGTGTTGAATGGTAAACTAGCACTTATGCTCCCCGATACATATACAGCGTTCTCATTACTATTCTGAGCTATACAATTCCTTATAAAGAAATTCTGTCCACGTGGACTGTGGGGTCATATTACCTTAATCAAGTTTATTGGAATTAACGCAGGTAGGGAGAGAGCGACCCACGAATATAAGTCTCCCATCCAATTTTTCCCCCTCTTTGTATCCTTTTTTTTCCTCGTTTTCATCTTTAATGGTAAAAGAACCAGTCCCCTCTTACGCACACACACACACACACACACACAAGTCAAAGGTATCAGGTGGGGAGAAATCTCTCTCCACACACACACACACACACGAGTCAAAGGTATCAGATGGGGAGAAATCTCTCCCAACGTTGAACTCCATAGACGTATATCATGGC
>NC_089743.1:12236197-12253697 GCF_040412425.1 Macrobrachium rosenbergii | reverse complement strand
GAATGATATCAACATTCTTGACTTTTGTAAGAAAAAAAGGTTAAGTATACCTCAGTTTAACGAGACCACTGAGCTGATTAACAGCTCTCCTAGGGCTGGCCCGAAGGATTAGACTTATTTTACGTGGTTAAGAACCAATTGGTTACCTAGCAACGGGACCTACAGCTTATTGTGGAATCTGAACCACATTATACCGAGAAATGAATTTCTATCACCAGAAATAAATTCCTCTAATTCTTCGTTGGCCGGCCGGAGACTCGAACTCAGGCCTAGCAGAGGGCTAGCCAAGAACTCTACCGACTCGTCCAACGAGGAACTTTACTTTTGTAACAAAACTGTAGTGAATAAGACACCGGTACCGGTAGTGCTGGGTAATGAAACGCCTTTACAGAATACAAATATTTATTTCACTGAAATAAATATCAAGTATTAATTCAAAAGATGCAAGAGCCAAATGTAATAACAGAAGTTCCCCATTCAAATTTACTTTGTGAAGATAGACTTGGTCTGCGTATATCCGGACGGTGATTAAAATCATGAGAGATAAAGATTACAGGAGACCGCAGACATCCAAATAGAAGCTCAGCAATTACAGCATTGAGTCTTAAAATGGAGAAACAAATCCATAGTTGTATAACTATACAAAAATATATATATATATATATATATATATATATATATATATATATATATATATATATATATATTAATTATTCTGTGCAGTAGTAGAATTACTAAAAGGACCTCATTCAAACTGGACAAACTTGATAATGTGGACTGTTTGTCCAAGAAAGCTTGTAACTTTTTCTGAATACATACTCCATTAGATACTATCCAGTTTGTATAATTATTATTCATGGCGAACGAAGTGCATGCTATTGTTTAAAATGACGTTTTATATATACATAAAACTACTGAGAGCTTTCCAGAATCTGTACGATTCTCCTTTTCAGTCTGATTGAAAAGGAGAATCATACAGTTTTATTTTTAAATATGTTTGTACAGTTACACAACTGTGGATTTGTTTCTCCAGTTAAAGCAGTGGCAAAACAAAATTTACGAAGCACATAACGCTAGTACTTTGCAAATATAAAACTTGTATTCTAGCAGCATTAGGTGACATGCCTGATGTGAGTGCAAGTATCGTCAAATATTTAGCATCGTCAAGTTCAGTGTTACCTATGGACAGTTAATTATTCAGTGAAAGCACGATGTAAGGTCTGCTGATCAATAAGACTTTACATTTGCTCACTACACCCCCTTAAGGTTAGCTGACACTAAATTTTGCATTAGGAAGAACGAATCTCTGCAAGATAGTTGAATCATCAGCATACGGTACCACTTTATTTCAAGTCAACCAGCCATGTCGTTAATAATGATTAAAGTCAACAAAAATCCAAGAACACATCCGTTTGGATAGCTAGGTTATGGCTCTCTAAAAACACCAACACCAGATCTCATCTGCTGGCCACGTAAAAAACTGAATGAGACCAAATATGTCGCCTCAAATGCCTGTGTACAGTTGTTCCGACGGGAATACTGACCTACGTTTTCATAGATGGAGTACTCAGCGCAAAGCGCGCTGAGTACTCCTCCTATGAAAGCATAGGTTCGTATCGTAGGAAAATTACAATCTAGTTTAGAATTTGGTATTTTACACATAAGATCTTACCACACACAAAGCTAGTGCTTGAATCAGTTTGAACATGTCTGCATTTATATACATTGTCAAGGTTATTTTGGAGTTTACTCGTCAGGCCTATAGAAGGGCACGCCGAGTACCAAACCGTTTCTGGTACATTAAGTGTAATGTAAATATCTGGAAGTAAGTCTCTTAAGTATATCTTAGTTTAACCAGACCACTGAGCTCATTAACAGCTCTCCTAGGGCTGGCCCGAAGCAACTGGTTACCTAGCAACAGGAATCCGAACCACATTATGACGAGAAATGAATTTCTATCACCAGAAATAAATTCCTCTAATTCTTCATTGGCCGGTCGGAGAGTCGAACGCTGGGCCGCCAGCGTGCTAGCCGAGAGCTCTACCCACCCCTCCAATGAAGAACAAAGTAAGTCTCTAGATATAGGGGATTTGTATTAGTGCTTAATGATATTTTTTTAATACTGGCTCGTCAGGAAAGATACTACCTAATGAGAAAAGTAACAATGTTTTGGGCATAAGATAAAGTATTCTGTACAGCGTAGGATATCATGATTCTATGACGCTCTAACTATCCAGCAATCCTTTAATGATGCAGGATGACATATATCAGGAAGGAAACCAACAGCTGTAGACTCACTGGCATTCAAGATACTATAAAAAAAAAAAAAGCTCGGATTTGTCCTTGAGGTTTCTTATTAGTTTCAAATGGTTACTTTGTAAAGGAAGGATAGCATATGTACCGGAGCGAAAGATCGGTGATTTATACTTAATCCACCAAATGTTTTGATAATTTTTATCTCTAATATTTATTTTAAGTTTACTATTATAATATTTATATGGCAAATTTGCAAACTCGCCTCACAGCGACATTGACTAAATGGTTTTTAGATTGGTTTTGTTTCTGTCATTTCTGGTAAATCTATAAAGGTCAACGCTGTAGTTGATCTACTGGTGTTCATATTTTTCCATCCGTTCATTCATTTGTATGCATTTCTTTAGTTTTTTCTAGAAATATATAGCAGGGAATAAATGAAATGTTCCTTATTATTTGTTTGTGTTGATATGCTTTCCTTTTTCATTATATATATATATATATATATATATATATATATATATATATATATATATATATATATATATATAAGAAATTTTACAATACAAACATTTATTATTTAACTGGTCATTTAGCCTAAAGCTTATATGCGTAAGAGTAAATTAATCATTGTAGTTTTAGGGTTTTATTCCAGGTTTTGGTATTCAAAACTACCTGAATTTCGGTGTTGATTGTTCTGTTGTGTCAGTGACGTATTTTACATGAATCTTATTCATAATATATCGAGTAACATTTATTGAGCCAGATATTTTCCTTTTTCTACAATTAACTTACATTGTTTATTTTTCATTTTCTATTTCGGTGCGTAATTGCTTTTATCACTTATACATTTTATAATGTATTAAATTTTTCCATCTATTTACTTCTTCATCTAATTATAATGTTTTTTAATGATCCTTTTGTGATAAAGCAGTGTTCTAATTAATTGATGTGATACTCAGTCGCTGAAGGACGTAGCAACAGGAAGTGTAGGCAACATTGCGTGTACTATTCAAAATTACGCCATTAATTATTTACCGAGCTAGTGATTGTAATGTTGATATTAATAGCAAACACGGCACCGGGAGCGACTCTGGTAAGAGTAGCAAAGACCGATACTCCTCAAGCATCTTCAGGCCGAAAAGGAAGAGGCTGTATATGCTTAAATTATGAGTGGGAATACGAAGATGGTAGACGGCCTTAAGAAAATACGAAATAATAATAATAATAACTCTGGGAAAACATATGGTGCGATCCGGCATCACACAACAAACATGCAACATGGCTCCTTGAAGTCAAGGCAGAAGAAATGGGAAGAATAAAGCAAAGATTAACCGAGATCACGACAAACACAGTCAGACACCACCTAAAGAAAATGCCCAGCTGAAAAGCCCCAAGTCCTGAAGTCCATAGATACTGGCTCAAAAACTTCAAGGCCCTACACCCACGAATAGCGGAACAACTGCAGCATTGTATCACAAACCACCATGAGCCCAAATGGATGACCAAAGGGAGAACATCCTTGGCACAGAAAGACAAGAACAAGAGAAATATAACAAGTAACTACAGGCCTATCACCTGCCTACCAATAATGTGGGCGTTACTAACAGGTATCATCAGCGGAAGGCTATACAACTACCTAGAGGATACAAACACCATCCCCCACCAACAGAAAGGCTGCAGAAGGAAGTGTAGGGGCTCCTGATAGACAAAATGGTAATGAAGAATAGTAACAGAAGGAGAACCAACCTAAGCATGGCGAGGATTAACTATAAGAAAGCCTTCGACATGATACGGCACCTGTTGCTAATAGAATGTCTGAAAATATATTAGGCAGAAGAAAACACCATCAGCTTCCTAAAAAACAGAGTGCGCAACTGGAATACAGAACTTACAAGCTCTGGGATAAGACTAGCAGAGGTTAACACCAGGAGAGGGATCTTTCAAGGCGACTCACTATGCCCGCTACTCTTCGTAGTAGCCATGATTCCAATGACAAAAGTACTGCAGAAGATGGATGCTGTGTCCCAACTCAAAAAAGCAGGCAACAGGATTAACCATCTGATGTTCATGGACGACATCAAGCTGTATGGTAAGGACTGTATCTCGAGATATCAGGATGGAGTTTGGAATAAAAAAACGCACCTTGGTCAACATGCAAAAAGGCAAAGTAATAAGGACTGAAGGGATAAAGCTACCAGATGGGAATAGCATCAAACACGTAGATGAGACAGGATACAAATACCTGGGAATAATAGAAGGAGAGGATATAAAACACCAAGAGATGAAGGACACAATCAGGAAAGAATATATGCAGAGACTTAAGGCGATACTCAAGTCAAAACTCAACGCCGGAAATGTGACGAAAACCATAAACATATGGGCAGTACCAGTAATCAGATACAGCGCAGGAGTAGTGGAGTGGACGAAGGCTGAACTCCGCAGCATAGACCAGAAAACTAGGAAACACATGACAATACACAAAGCACTACACCCAAGAGCAAATACAGACAGACTATACTTAACACGAAAGGAAGTGGGGAGAAGGCTACTAAGCATACAGGACTGTGTCAACATCGAGAGCAGAGCACTGGGGCAATATCTGAAAACCAGTCAAGACGAGTGGCTACATGGGAAGAAGGACTGATAAAAGTAGATGAAGACCCAGAAATATACAGACAGGAGAATGAAAAACCGAACAGAGGAATGGCACAACAAAGCAATGCATGGACAGCACATGAGACAGACTATAGAAATGGTCAGCTATGAAACATGGCAATGGCTACAGAGGGGAGAACTCAAGAAGGAAACAGAAGGAATGCTAACAGCGGCACAAGATCAGGCCCTGAGAACCAGATATGTTCAAAGAACAATAGATGGAAATAACATCTCACCCATATGCAGGAAGTGCAATATGAAAGACGAGACCATAAACCACATAGCAAGAGGCATGATTCAATAGCAAAAGCCCACCACTGGAGCCTGTGCAAGAAACACCAGCTAGCTTGCAGTAATAATTGGTACGAACACCAACCTGAAGGAGCGATAGAAAACGATCAGGGATAGATACTCTGGGACTATGGTATCAGAACAGATAGGGAGATACGTGCCAATAGACCAGACGTGACGTTAATTGACAAAATCTAGAAGAAAGTATCACTCATTGATGTGGCAATACCATAGGACACCAGAATAGATGAGAAAGAAAGAGAAAAAATTGATAGGTATCAAGACCAGAAAATCAAAATAAGAACGATATGGGATATACCAGTGGAAATTGTACCCATAATCATAGGAACACAAAGCACGATCCCAAGATCCAGGGATCATGCAAAAGAGTGTGCTACTAGAAACAGTGCACAGAGTGAGAAAAGTGATGGACTCTTAAGGAGGCAGGATGCAGCCCAGAACCCCACACTATAAAAACCACCCAGTAAAATAGGATGACTGCGACAGACAAAAAAAAAAAAAATATTAATAATAATAATAGTAATACAAGTGACAGGGAGAAGAGGACTCTTTGGATAGAGCCCCTCTGCAATAATAATGATAATAATAATAATGATAATAATAATAATAATAATAATAATAATAATAAAGCTAAGAAGTATGACGATCAGTAATTACAGAATTGTGGTTTATGCTGTTTTTATTAAAATTAGACATTTTTTTACCAAGATTACTGTTTGCCATATTACAATCTTAATTGCTTACTGATAGACAGTGTTCTGTCACTCTTTTACAGATTGCCGAAAGGCCTCTCTGAATTTTACGGTTCCCTTTCAATGTTACCGTAATTGGTGGAAAACAAGGAAATAAGAAAAATGGCAGTAAAGAAAAACGCTTCCACCTAAAAGAATAAAAAAAAAGAGCAGGAGTGGAATTTGAACGATAAAGAACGATGGGTCAAAATAAGAAAACTTTCTGAAAGACGAAAAACTTATGAAGTGATGAGTAGGCTTTGGTGTGGCTTATCCCCGTCATCTCCGAAGAAGGAAAAATATTAGCCAGAATAAATTAAGGGGGTAGAGAGGGATCTCGATCAAAGCCAGAAGTTAAGGAGAGAGAGAGAGACAGAGAGAGAGAGAATTTCAAAAGGTGTGAGTGAAAGTTTTGCTAGTTTCAGGTAAGGGATTTAAAACTTTGTGGTAACGGAATTTATATAGCGGAGAGAGAATAGAATTATATTAGTTTTTGGGTCGAGGTTGTGGGAGATTTTTAAACAGGCTTCGGATTTATGTAGTGGTAATGAGAGAGGGTATTGCAAAATAAGCGTGCAGGAGAAATTATTTTAGTAGGTTGGGATAAAACCTGTAAGAGACGATTTAGGTTAGTTTCAGCGAGAGAGAGAGAGAGAGAGAGAGAGAGAGAGAGAGAGAGAGAGAGAGAGAGAGAGAATTTCTGCAAGGATATTTCGGAAGTGAAGTGAGGAGTCTCAAAAATTTCAGTGTTAGTCGGGAAAACGATTATTTACGTTCTTTTCTCATGTACGGTGTAACTTAATCTATTATATGAAATATGCTATTTCACAAAATAAACGTAACCGACGAACTCGCGGTCTTTCCGCACACTGAAACTGACGCTTCTTACAAAAACGTTTGACATACGGACGTTTTGTGTAAACATTTGCCAGACTTGTTCGCGAACGGGCTATGAGGTACATTCTGCATAGTTCATTTGCAAATATATCAACCAGAGGCGCAAGTGATCGCTCAAGTTGAATAGACTAACCGACTGCTTTATACAAACTATTAATTTAAAATATGTCAAGACCATATTTCAAAAAAAGAAAAGAGCACATATGTACCACAGTATGTATTAAAGCGGATAACGATAATCCCGTCTCTTCCCACAGAGCAGGATATAAAAGAAGGCAGGAGGACTGAAAGGGAAAATAACGTTTTATTTCTTTGTGGAAATTAGGGAACGAGAGAATGGAATAGCTTTCCCCGAGGTTAAAAAGCGACGAAGACAGAGATTAATGTAAATCCCCCGGAAAAATAGCTCTGAATATTTAATCATTGTAATACTCGGCTTTGTTCTTTATTTATTATGCAAATGGGGGTTCGGGGGTGAACATTCCCGGGTTATGGACCCAGGAAATTGTAGGAAATACGCATGATGAATGTTAAATAAAGATCAAAGTAGCCTTTGCTACGAGAGACAAGGCAATTTGTTTGAACTTGGCCGTGGATTGAGTGTGTGTATGGATAGGTTCTTTTTTATCGATATCCGCACGGAATACATGTACGTAATGTGGTTTGGAAAATGATTCGTGGACGTTCAGCACCAAGGGCTTTTACGTTTATTCATATACCGTTGCTGTACATGAAAAAACATAAACCTAGAGTATGAGGTGGAAAATAAGGTAAACCGTAAGGGTCCACTTTTATGATGATTCTCTCGATTGAAGTGTTACAGAAAATTGGAAGATGTCTGGAAAGAATAGGCAACGTACGTTGATATACTGCCTCTGGTCTTTAATTTTCTTGAATTTTAGTAATGCTTGTAGCAATATTGGTGGCTATTTAAAATGCGCCAATGCCAAAATACGCTTTAAATTTATACGAGAGATAATGGTGCAGTTCGGAAATGCTATAAAATATATTAGGATTGGTTTTCTTCTTTCTGTTCAGGCGTCAGGATTTTTAAGCAATGAAAGTGTTTTCTGCTAACGCCAAGATTTACTTGCACACTTGCAAACGAGAGAGAGAGAGAGAGAGAGAGAGAGAGCGAGAGAGAGAGAGTCCTACGGTTCCTGAAGTCCTACGGTACCAACTGTCACATGGACACATGGACTTGTTGGTATTTAGTAGGCTAAGAGATGCTACTTAACGTCGGTATGTTGGTATGTTGACTACGGTTGGCATCTAGGCAGAGCGATATCTAGCGGGTATCTCGATCGATACCCAGCTGATGCGGAATCCTGGCGTGTTTTTCTCTAGTTAACTGTATCGGGAGTTGTAGAATGTCGCCAGATGTTGTTGCAAGTGCTTTCCTGCCGAGCCATTTTTCTTCTGGATTACATTTTCCTCATTAGAAGCCTGTTCATTTCAGGAAATATGTCGTTTACCTTAGAATCGAACGCGAATTTTTTATTACTTTCTCTGGTTTCGCTCAGCCTATAGGCGTAGATAAGGACATTTAAGTTGCCAACCCCAGCGGCCTGCCCATAAAAAGCGAAGCTTGTGCTCGGATTTATAGTTTTTTTAGGGGTGAGCTGAGTTTAGATATTGAGGCGTTTTAAAGGCGGCCAGTTTTCCGAGTGGGAAAATTATCGCCTTGCTGCGAGATTAAATCGTGATGCCTAACACCCTCCAGGAGGAGAGAGAGAGAGAGAGAGAGAGAGAGAGAGAGAATGTCGTGGGAGGAAAAAATGAGGAGCCGTTCATTCTAGTAATCTTATTGTCATTAGTATGCAGGAAACTGTCTTCTTTCCGTCTGCTCTCTCTCTCTCTCTCTCTCTCTCTCTCTCTCTCATTATACTTTGGTACTGGAATGCTTAGTTATATGAAATTAGAAGTCCTTTCGGTACTTTTACTGCTACCATTACTACCTCTACTACTAATCATACTACTTATTACCATTACCAATAGTAATAATAATAGGTTCCTTCTAAAGTAACAGCTCTTCTTTTCTTCTTACCAGTGTATTACTGCTATTGCTACCGCCACTTCTAACACTAACGTTACCGCTATAATTTGAAATTAGATACGTTCCCCTGCATTGAGAAGTGAACCACGAAAGCGAACGGAATACCAACAGCCATTTGTAATTCCAAATGCGGGCCTGCATGCACGCACGTATGCATATGTGAGATTACGCACGCTGCATCCGGGTGTGATTAAGCGTTATGTACGCATGTACACACTGGAATCAATGGGGAATTACTTCGGAATTTTCTTAACGGGATCAAGTTTTTTGTGTATTCATTCATTTGTTTATTTTTACATCTGTTGCATTGCTTGCTTTAGTCTTGATTGCTGTTCAGTTATTTTTGTTACCTCCTTTCGTTTTGTGTCCATTATATATATATATATATATATATATATATATATATATATATATATATATATATATATATATATATATATATATATATATATATATATATATATATATAATATATATACATATACATATATATATTATATGGATACATACATATACATAGAGACATATATGTATATATATATATATATATATATATATATATATATATATATATATATATATATATATATATATATATATAGTTATAGTTATAGTACAGAGGAAAGTTTGAGAAAGGAAATTAAACAGGTACAAAGTTATGCCCTATGTGCGACCTGAGCGGATGTTAAACTAAGGTATACTTTTTTTTTTTTTCTTATTTTTAGAGTTGTTGTCCCGTGGAAGTACATTGGGAAAGAAAATAACTTAAAATGTGGTCCATGTACCACAATCTTTCAAAACGTCGTTATTTTATTATTTAATGGAATAATACTGCAAGGTTTGCATGGTAATTCGATATATAATGTGAGTTTGGAACCCGTATGCCCTGCTATCTAATCGCCTCTGCAACAAGGTTTTGTTTGGCTGTGGTTGTTTATCCGTTTGTTAAGAGGGTTATGAAAAAGATAAAGAGTAGTTTTTTACGAAAATTTTACCAGCAGGTGGCTCTCTTGACCGGCATGATGTGATTAGACATTCTGGGAGAGATAGGAATATAACTGTTTTGGAGATATACCATGGATTCGTCCAGTGGTTGCTCAGCCTTGGTGGAAGTTTGTGGTCTTGTTGAATGGTTGCAAGTAGATAATATAGTGTCGATTCTTTTCGTGTTTTATCTTACTTTAGCAGTTTTTTACTATTTATATTTTTTGAGGAAGTCAGGGGCTGTTATTTAACGTCTTATCTCACATCTTTCTTCAGTTATGGTTTGGTTGAGTGTGTGTCAGTGTTGGCGTGGTTACCATTTCGGATGTCAAACTTAGTGACCTGACACCAGTGGTGGCGGCATTAAAAGTATACTCGTATTCCCAATCCTTGGACTGCATTTAGTTTTCGGAAGTTGGTTGTTGCGCTTGTGGCTTACGATGACAATAAAGTTCCTCGTTGGACGAGTCGGTAGAGTTCTCGGCTAGCACTCTGCTAGGCCCGAGTTCGAGTCTCCGACCGGCCAATGAAGAATTAGAGGAATTTATTCCTGTGATGGAAATTCATTTCTCGGTATAATGTGGTTCGGATTCTACAACAAGCTGTAGGTCCCGCTGTTAGGTAACAAATTGGTTCTCAGCCACGTAAAATAAGTCTAATCCTTCGGGCCAGCCCTAGGAGAGCTGTTAATCAGCTCAGTGGTCTGGTTAAACTAAGGTATACTTTTTTTAGTAATGACAATACTATTGATAATTTTGTCTGTAAATCTTAGCTTTGGTTGAAGTATCATTATCAGAATGTTGGGATTGAATTTGCTGATTTTCCTGTTATATCTGTGCTTTATGCATCCATGAATTGTAGCCGTTATCGTTCTTGATATGTATATATTAAGGCCATGTCGCCCATGGTCAGTCTGAGAAGAACAGCATTACGTAACAAAATATATTCTTATCTGTCGTCCTCTGTCTGTACATTAGCTTGTGGGAATTGCTTTACCCTCCTCCGTAGCGTTTCTGTCAAGCGTTGATTCTCACTCTTAGTGAAAATAAGAGTTAATGAATAGTGAAAGTCCGCCTGGCGCTGCACACTCGCAGCAAGAGGAGAGCAGGCGAGGCGAGGCTGCTGCATGAAAGGAGCGGGCGAAAGAGCAAACCTTGGCTGGGCGGCTCTTACCTGACCTACAACGTATCAAGTTACGGCTAAAACACTTAACATATTTCATCTCGGATGAAAGGCTATGAAGATCACTTCATTACAAGGCTTAGGGCTTCAGGCTTTTTCTGCCCTTACCCCAACTCCCGCCCCCATCCCCACCCCGCCCCTCCACGTTCTCTTTTGCTTCGTGCCTGTTCTTCCTGTACTCATCTTTACATGAGCTCTTGCCTCTTTTTATCATTATTTTTCTCGTCTCCATATATGTATTTCGGTTTTATTATTTATTCTTCAAGTTCACTGAAGAGGGAGGGTTGGCGAGGACCTTTGCTCGCCCCCCCGAATTACAGTAAAGGCAGGAAACATCTATTTTGCTCTTTTAGAAATATAATGCACGTCAGATTTTATCAGATTTTCGTATAACATCGTCTTTAAAACCGAGGAGCGTCATAAGCTCCTGATTGCCCTGCTACGATCTATAAACATTTCACTCTGGATGCGTTCGGAAAAGAGCTTGGATCTTTTTTGTTTTCGGTTTTTTTTTATTTATTTATTTTTACTGAAGTTGATTGTTGATGAGAAGATGGCAAGAATTACAGCGTGGATTGTCAGGTTTGAATTTTAGAACTCGTTTCCTCTACCAGTTGGCTTTAGAGAGCTTGCATTCTGACGACCTGACTGCAGGTTTTGTTTTCATAGGATTGAAATAAAAGTACACTTTCCTTGTTGTGGCTCATTTGGGAGGAAAGATTGCGGCATCTGCTATCTTTAAGAAAGAATATTATCCTACCCGACTTCATGAATGAAGGACAAGGATATCATTTACTTGAAAACTGTAATCAAGTTTTTCACACTTGCCGTCTATTTTATTTCTTTTGAGTGAACTGAAGTACTTTATATATCTAATTTTCTTGAAAGCTGATTTTCTCGATTTTTATAAATTAAAATAATTACTAAAACATGTATCTGAAGTTAGATTAAAAATCTCTCTCGTTCAGCCTGCTTGAGAACTTGTTTTGTCACCTGGATTTTGGGACTTATTTTCTGAGTTGTTTGTTGATTTCAGACCTTGTAAAATGTATCAATTTATTTGACCATTTCAATACTTCATTTCCTGCAAGCATAATTTCATCAAATTATTGAAATTTTCATTCGGGAACTTTTTATTTGGAAATTTAGATACTACTTAAACTACAAGTCTAAATTTCCAAATTTTCAGTTTTCAGACAAAGCACATTAAAGCGAGAATCTATTGAAATTATGTAGTCCTCTTTGTTGATCATACACGTTTTCTTCGATCGTAATATACTGTATGTCGATTATTCCTTATGCCGCGTACCTTTCCGGTATCAATTGAAAGTTATTGTACTATGTCCATGGAATTTACTTTTAACAGGAAAATATTATAAAATTGCCTCAAATTAAGTGCAATGTTTGAAGTGACTCATTTATTGTATTATATTTACCAAAGTTGATTTCGGATCTCATTTGTGACAAATATGTTAAGGGGATATTAAGTTTTCCAGATCAGTAAAGTCACTGATGTTCTTTCTTTCTGACTGGAGAATTGATGTGGTCTTTATTATGTCCATTCTCTCTGGTGAATCAGGTGGTCGCTAATAAGAGTATTATATGAATATTTGATGGGCAATTCCTTTCACTTTGGTTGTCTGGTAGACAGGTGTTTGGGGCTTTTGGTAACATTTTCTAACTCATGTATTCTTTTTAGCTTTTGCGTCTTCTAACTGGTGGATTCTTTGGGTGATAGTTATATTACAATGCCATTAACAACTCATTTTCAATATAATTGAATTGATGGCATCTTTCTTCAAAGTGAACTCATTGATTACAGTTTACTGAGAACGATGAGAATACTACCATAGGTCGTAGAAGCATGCCACTATATATATATACGTACGTATATATGTATAGATATATATACTGTATGTATATATATACATATGTAAATTCACATTTTTGGAAACCTAAACTTAAGAGTTATAGTAACATATATTGCGTTTAAATTATTAAACGTTTCGCATGAATACCGAATTACTGTTTTGTCGAGGATTTCTTTTAAATAACTTCTTTTTTGCCCCCTTTTTTTTTCTTTGTTTTCGTAAAGGTACCGCCAGATAAGGAAACCCCTGATCCTTCCATAAAAAGAAATGAGGATGTGAAAGATTATCACCTGAACCCGGGCCAGCCAACAGCCGAACTACTGTAAACACCCGCTGCGAAAGAAAGGGAAGGAAAAGTTTTGCCAGATCAAAGGTTGGCACTGAACGAGACCATTTATCTCTGTATGTTTACAGGGAGGTTCTTGTGCTTCGGTTAATGCACTCGGCTTGGTATCTCGAACCCCTTTTCTCTTTAGATAGATGAAGGGCATCATCTGCCTCCCATTGGGGAAGTTTTGCTTTCCGGGGCTCCTAATGCATGAATGCGATAAGTTAACCCCGCCTGATTTCCGCGTCCCGTCCTTTTTTTTCGGAGGGACGAAGGGCGATGATTGTGGCCTCGTTTCGTCTTTTGTTTTGGCTCCTCTCTTAATGCGCGGATCAACCGGGGTAAGGGTAAATTCAAACCCGTGGGCGCTGATTGCATCTGTTTTACCCACTAATGGGCGGTGATTACTGTTCAAGGAATTGTCATTTCTGCTTCATGGCATCAGAGGGTTCATTTGACGCTAATTCTTCCGTGTCTCCGAACAAGACCTTGAGTGTGTCGTTCTACACTAATTGATGCATATTTCACACACAATGCATTTGGTGCATAAAGCAGTATCTTATGAACACAATTTATTTTCTCCTGTAGAGAACGACGTCGGTTCTCGGCAACATTTCTGTTGCAGTTGTTATTCTGTTGCTGTTGTTATGCACGTGTCTAAGAAAACTCATCGTCATTTTCAAATGTCAACAGTTTCGAGGTTTTCATTCCTGGTGCAGTAATATTATTTTCATTATTATCGTCAGTATTGTTGTTGTTCTTGTTGATGGTAATTTTACCGATGTGCGTGTTAGGTGTGTGTAATGCATAAATTATTAGTTTTGTTATGGATTATTATTTTTACAGTAGTAGTAGTAGTTAGTCGTAGAAGAAGAAATGCTAAACAGATTAAATTGTACCGTACTTTAAACAGTGGAAGTAAAATATATGAGGAAGGAGACTGGTGCTAAGGAGAAACTTGTTGCATGTGATGTAAATCCTCTCATTTATTCAGTGAGAAAGGTCTCATATATGGTGTGTGCTTAAACATATTATCATCTTGCTGTAATTTATATACAATATATATATATACAGTATATATATATATATATATATATATATATATATATATATATATATATACATACTGCATACATATATATATATATGCATATATATATGCGTGTGTTTGTGTGTATGTGTGTGCGCGTGCGTTCGCGCGCTCTTACTGTACTCCGCAATGACATAACCATGCAGATTCAAGACAGATAATAATGGCCAACACAGGGATAGATAACATTGGCCAACACAGCAAAAATAGTCAAATATGTTGTAACAGTAATAATTAACTAATTGTATCTTTTAAGTTTACACTGACTGAATAATTTTTTCCTTTTTAGTTCCTTGCATCACCATTTTCGATGTAATTTGAGATATGTTTGTACACAGCTGACCTAATAGACAAGAGGTCGATGGTTATTCATTGCTATATAAAATTTCATTGATGGAATCGGTGCTATAAAAGGACTGTTTATGATGTGGTTTGTATTCAAAAATAATTTGTTGCTTTTTATTTTATTTTTTATTGATTTTTCTAAGTATCAAAGTGGTGTTTACAGTTAATAGGTCCATTGATGTTTTGCGGTATGTCTGTTATTAAAGAACAGTTTGAAAAATAAGTCATTCATAAAAACATAGAGCATCTACAAAGTAATTTTTGAATGTTGAAATTAAAACGTTTATTTTAGGTCAGTAGTTATTTTTTCATTGATGTTAAAACAGTGGTTTTGAAACGAGATATAGAGTAGGTTATATTTACCAAGAGAATGCCGGAGAAGAATGCCTAGCAAATTCTTGGAAATACATTTTTGTCAAAATTAATTGTATTCATGGAAAAGGCGTATTAAATTACTTCTCACATAATAGCATTTGTACAGGACATTTTATAAAAACATTTCCTTGCGGGTGCATACTTATTTATTAAGAGGCAAAAAATTTTCGACCTAAATATAGAATTCTACAGAATAATTCCTACAAGACTAACAAAACCATCTAGATGTCATAGATGTCTCTAGTAACACAATTTCCTTGTTTTACCAATTCAGGAACTTTCGGCCGAAGACTAAAAGACCACGATTCAGAGGTTGTAGCATAGCCAAGGTTCGAAAAAAACGGCCGCCGATCACTATCCGCCGAGCCAAATGTGTACTCCAGATTGACACAGCTACCACAATATTAGTAGTATTGTGACTTCCATTCATCAGGCAAAAACATGATAGAAACATGTTGATTATATCGGTTCAGTAGTGATTTTAATGTTTAATGATATCATGAAGTTGATCGTTTTCTATCTTGGCCGTTACCTTGTTGTTTACCCAACTTGCATCTTCGATTTGAGATAACGCAACTGTATGACAGTTCATTGATATTGCTTGAAAATATTGAAGAGAACCACGAAACACCTCATACGACACTAAAGTGTTGTCCCTTCCTCGAAGCTTTG
Organism: Macrobrachium rosenbergii; assembly: GCF_040412425.1. Taxonomy (NCBI): domain Eukaryota; kingdom Metazoa; phylum Arthropoda; class Malacostraca; order Decapoda; family Palaemonidae; genus Macrobrachium; species Macrobrachium rosenbergii. The sequence continues at coordinate 12,237,943 of NC_089743.1, read as the reverse complement.
AACAAAGACATGAAATATATGTCTCTTTCTCGTATAGCAGCGCACTCGTTTCAGTAGAGATCCCAGGTTCAAATCTGAGGTAAAGCGATCTGTGAACGTTCCGTGAAGTGCATTATGACTCTTCTGACGTAGGTAGTGCTACACGTACCTGGTCGTAAGTTTATTATGGTGGGTGAAATGAGAGGGAGAGAAGAGCGGAAAAAAAAATATACTCAAGCGTTCAGGTCTGCGTCCAACTACGTACCATTATGTAATAAAAGGGCAGGAGGACCTTGGTTGGTTAAACTCGCCTCCAGTGTGGTAGAACATCTTATCAGATATTCTCTCTCTCTCTCTCTCTCTCTCTCTCTCTCTCTCTCTCTCTCTCTCTCTCTCTGCAAATCTACGATTAGTCATCAAAGCAGATTTGAGGGAAATCAGTATAAAAATGCTGTCGTTGATGCTTTTGAGAATTACTGATAAAGAACGTTCGTGCAGGACGGACATTAGTGTCATTTTGTGTGTGTGTGTGTGTGTGAGAGAGAGAGAGAGAGAGAGAGAGAGAGAGAGAGAGAGAGAGAGAGAAATTACTTCCAAATAATTTCCATTTACAAGACTTCTTTTCCTTCAAGCGAAAAAAATTCAGCAAGACTTCCTTTGAGTATTTAAATAGAGTGAACAAGAAAGTAGCCATGCGTGAACAATGCAATATCCATAACAAGAAGACTGTCCATATTAACCGGAAATTTAAAGTAAGATGTATTGCATATGATAGTTGATGGAGCACTTTTCAGTTGTTAACTTCGACTTTCATTTTGTTTCGTTGAAATATATTACCGCAGTCATCAACGCTGTGCACATTGCTTTTCATACTCTTAGGAAATTTGAAATAACATACGGTGCTTTTGTTAAACCTTACTGAACTTTCCTTTTGTTTAATTTTCTTTTGTCATATTTATAACATGTTCGATTTTTATATCTTATTTTTGTCTGTCTCATTCGTTATTGATTACTATTGTAAGGAAACTTCTGTAACAGGTTCAATCGTTATCAAGTTATTATCTCTCTTGAATTCCTCGCCTCGTAAGAATATATATTGTCAGGTGTCTCAATTGTCCAAGTCGATAAGTCAAGTCTTCGAGTAACTAGTATGTTTTGTAAGCTATGTATTTCATAGAAAGTCATCTGTTTAATAGTGATGCTTTTTAAATTTGTATATAAAACTATATGCATTCGCCTGTTTTATATAGTACATATAATTATACATATAATTATATATATATATATATATATATATATATATATATATATATATATATATATATATATATATATATATATATATATATATATATATATATATATATATATATATATATAATATTACCTATATATATATATATATATATATATATATATACATAAATCAGTTCCCCTAACAAGAATTTACTCCAAAAAAGAATAATGTACAGACATGGCTATTTTTTTCGTTTGTGTTAATGGTCATTGTTTAAGCATCGGGACTCAATTCTGGGCCTAATATAATAGAACAGGGTGTGAGAAAGTGGTTTAATTCTAGTAAGTAGCAAGTTTGGGAGAGTATTGATTCTAATATGTTATGTCTTTTTAGGTAGCTCGTCAGTCATTGTTATTGTTAGTATTGAAACAACTTATGATATTACCTAACCCGACTTCCAAATTCATAGTTATGTTCTAGACCGCGAGAAGGGGAGGAAGAGCAATAGGCTATGGATATGCGGTCGCATC
>NC_089743.1:12193697-12231197 GCF_040412425.1 Macrobrachium rosenbergii | reverse complement strand
GATGAAAAAGACTGCATGTGTTCGAAATATTGTACTTTGGAAATTAAAGAATCTGGAATCTAAACCATATCGTCTCATTGAAGCTTAACACGAGCAGTATTTATATATGTATGTATGTATATATATATATATATATATATATATATATATATATATGTGTGTGTGTGTGTGTGTGTGTGTGTGTGTGTGTGTGTGTGTGTGTGTGTTTGTGTGTGTGTCTGTGTATCTGTGTGTCAGCAAACCTATAAGAGGTAAGTAGCCCACGTTTAGTTGTGTGCTTTACGGTAATGCATTATTAAAACATACTGCTAGTTCTTCGTTGGGCGAGTGGGTTCCGTTCTCAGCTGGCACTCTCCTGGCCGCGAGTTCGAATCTCCGAGCGGCAAATGAAGAATTAGAGGAATTTATTTCTGGTGATAGAAATTCATTTCTCGTTATAATGTGGTTCGGATTCCACAATAAGCTGTAGGTCCCGTTGCTAGGTAACCAGTTGGTTCTTAGCCACGTAAAATAAGTCTAACCCTTCGGGCCAGCCCTAGGAGAGCCGTTAATCAGCTCAGTGGTCTGGTTAAACCATGGTATACTTAACTTAAAACATACTGCTTGTTATGCCATGAGGGAAACTGTTTTTAAATTAAATATTCCATACAAACATACGTAAGACAAGCCATAGATATTCATTAAACTTCTTTGTGTATCCATTTGGGCACGGCGATGATCCAGCACTTGTAATTCCGGGCTCATATCTAATTCTCCAGAGTTGGATCCAATACGAGATCTATTTATTGTTAGCGGTCACTCCTCTTCCTTGACCTGGAGACTGGTCATTCATTTCTAGTGATAGATTCATGAATCTTGTGTATTATGTATAATAGACGTGGTCATTCATTTCTACTGACAGATTCATGAATCTTGTGTATTATGTATAATATGTTGACGTCTTTATCATTCAGCATAAAAATGATAGTCTTGTTTCTTATTACATCTCTCTCTCTCTCTCTCTCTCTCTCTCTCTCTCTCTCTCTCTCTCTCTCTCTCTCTCTCTCTCCTTCTCCAGTCCCCTTCTCTCTCTTACTTCCTTTCCTCTTCCTGCCAACATCCATATCTGGTGTTATTTGCACAGGTAAAGGGGGAATAGGCCCAATATGCGTGGCTTAATTGCCTAAAGTGAGGCAAACAAATCAGACTGTGAGAACACCTGTTTTGTTTAATCACCAACAACAGCAAAATTGGTTTGATTTACAGGAGAGCAGGTTTTTCTTTTGATTTGATTATGTTCCTATTTGTGTAGACTCCCCGTAAGTGTTCAAAATTGCTTTTCAGTGCTGTTTCGAATATTAAAATGAATAGGGCGTGTCAGCAATTTTCTTTTGTTGTTTTCCTTAGATATTCCTGTTTATGAGAGCGTTATTTGCATCTTTTTTGAATGAAATTATTACGTGTGCCGAGATATGGTAATATTCCCTGATTGAAAACGAAGTGAAGAAAAGTCTTTAATTGCAAAGACAGTAGAGATTCAACGGTTCTTTCACAGAGCTTGGAAATTTAAGAACTAATACCAGTACTCGACAGAGAGAATAAGTATTAAGTATATAACTTATAGTTTAACCAGACCACTGAGCTGATTAACAGCTCTCCTAGGGCTGGCCCGAAGGATTAGATTTATTTTACGTGGCTAACAACCAATTGGTTACCTAGCAACGGGACCTACAGCTTATTGTGGGATCCGAACCACATTACAGCGAGAAACGAATTTCTGTCACCAGAAACAAATTCCTCTCATTCTTCATTGGACGGTCGGAGAATCGAGCGCGGGGCCAGCAGAGTGCTAGCTGAGAACGGCAGCCACCCGTCCAATGAGGAACTAGTAATAAGTAGTGACAACCCTTTATACTAGCATCGGAAATCAGGAAAGCAAGTGGCTAGCACTGAGTACAAGGCACCAAGTACAAGAGTTGCAAATAATTGGTAATAAAGATGCTCAACAACTGTCAAAATAGCCAGCGCTGGGATTAGCCTTCCTTTTATTATTTTTAATAATAAAAGAATTTAGTGTTACTTTAGATCTTGGTCATGGGTATTGACTATCGAGTAACCGTGAATGCAGAAACTGTTCAAGGAAAATATTGTTAAGAGACAGCTGATTATTGTTAATATTTGAGTAACCTTAACAAAGAAAGAATTGGTAAAGTGTAAGGCAATATCCGTCAATCGCTCTGGTCTAAATAACATGCAAGAAATGATAAACTGAACAATAGTTATCGAGCATCCTTGCTAATTGCAAATTAAGTATTTAGTCTCAGTTAAGTAGAAAATATTATGGTTTTTTGTAACTTTCGATTTCAACATTTTCTTGATCAGTAATATGCTGCGAAGATCATTAGAGAAATTTTCCTGTATTATCTGATTACACCGTTTTACCAGTTAAGAATGATCAAGAAGCGAAGTACTATGGAAGAGTACAGACTGTTAATTTGCCACTAAGAAGAACTTCCCACCGGAGCCTGTTATAGGACTTAATCGTTCAGACATTGTACGTAGTGGTAGTCTTCCAGTTTTTAACACCAATCTTCAAGCAGAGTTCGTCCGAGGGAATAATATGTTATAACCTACTGGATATAAAATGTCTTATTTTATTTGACAGTTGTTGCTTTTGCAGATCTTAAATCAAAATACTTTCAGATTTCTTACTTCGATTTCTGTTTGATAATTCCTGGAGGCCGTAAACGTGTGTGTCAGCTGTCCTTCCTTCCCTTCTGTCTTGAATGATTTATTCCTCATGATTCCTGAGCCGTATGGTGTCTTCTGTCTGAAACTCACATCTTTCTTCTTTCCATGAAAACTGTTGAACTCATGCTTCTGTTACTGATTGTTAACCTATCAGTTGCCACAAAATGAGTGCCGTCTATCACTGGTACTTCCCAGCAACAGTTCATCGTTGGGCGGGTGGGTTCCGTTCTCTGCTGGCCGCGAGTTCGAATCTCCGACCGGCCATTGAAGAATAAGAGGAATTTACTTCTGGTGATAGAAATTCATTTCTCGCTATAATGTGGTCCGGATTCCACAGTAAGCTGTAGGTCCCGTTGCTAGGTAACCAACTGGTTCTTAGCCACGTAAAATAAATCTAATCCTTCGGGCCAGCCCTAGGAGAGCTGTTAATCAGCTCCTCAGTGTTCTGGTTAAACTAAGGTATACTTAACTTCCCAGCAGTTAAGCTGAACATTAATGGACTTACATTTATGTAAAGAGAAACTTTCAGTCTCACTCTTATTCTTTCGGTACCATTTGTGTCTGTCTCCCATTGATGCATATTAATTCATGTTATGTACGCATGTCCTATTAAAATCTTCAGGGCTGTCTCTTCAATTGCATTCATAGTCATAATTGATTTATCGATTGGCACTTGTGACGTTTAGTGTCATTTCGTCGGCCGACCGTGAAGAGCTGAAGTATATGTAATGCTTTCAATGTTGCCAAGTCACTTAACAGGATGAAAATTATGGACTGACGTATTTGTTTAGCATTACTTCAAGTGAGAGTAGAGTCCTGTTAACATACTTTGCCGTTGAATATACAGAACATATTTTTCTTGTTTTGAGCATAATTATGTTTGCTTGTTTTGCGGGCTTGTGTGCATTGGTGCGTGCTGACCGCCGTTTACACCGATTTTTACGAAAGGAAAAAGTACTTTATTATCTCTGTAAGTTCAATATATTGCCATGATAGCAAGATATTTCCATTTCAAAATTGTATGTGCAAAATTATATGATTGCACGTTTTTATTTATATATTTTCCAACAAATATTGTCCAAGACATGCTTAATTGCAGAAATAATTGCTCTTTTTTACCTGTTATTAATGTCAAAATATTTTGTAAAAAATTCACGTAGGTGCCACTTAAGATTTGATGATATCTTTAGCTGAAGATTGTATGTGCATGTACGTGTTTTCTTCGTTGCATGCGGTAGCTTTATAGTAAGAGCAGAAGGCTGTCAGAAACATCGACCCCACATAGAAGTGTAAAAGATGCAGAGAGAGAAGATAGTAAGAGCAGAATTGTCAGCGTATTTCAGTGTTCTGTTTGAATTGAATATTTATTGGAGTATTATATATACAGTATATATATATATATATATATATATATATATATATATATATATATATATATATATATATATATATATATATATATATATATATATTATATATATAGTGGTATGTGTTTTTGTTATTGAGCTCTTGTAATCAGCTTGAAATGATGTGCAGAATTCACTTGTGCTTCCTTATGAGAATCTAAGCTAATTCCTTATTTACATGACTCTTTTACATAGCAAACCGAAATCCCCGCTGGGTTTGTACTTTTGCTTTGTGTATGTTATCTATTTAATTGTTAATTACGATGCTATGGAAATTACTCTTTGTACGATTCAAATTTTACGTATACAAGTGCAGATAAATGTGGGCTGCTTTGTGTATTAGCTTGGTTTGATTAAGTGTACACCGATGTATGTACAAATACGTTTCACTGACCATATATATATATATATATATATATATATATATATATATATATATATATATATATATATATATATATATATAATGTATATATATACATATATATTCATATACGTACATACACATATATTCAAATGTATATATTCGCTTACATATACATAAGTACATAATTATAATACATATATATATGTATATATATGTATGTATGTATATATATATATATATATATATATATATATATATATATATATATATATATATATATATATATATATATATTCACGCGTCTTAACTCTTCAGGTAACCACCCACCTCAAAACTTAGTGATCTAAACATTTACCTGTGCCAACATTTTTATCGTATCTTGTTCGTATCTCTGCTAATCTTATCATTTTATTCTTTATTTATTCATACATGCTACACAAACAATTCATCTCAATTGCTGCTATCCTTTTCTTTCTTTCACATCCAGCAACAACTTTTCATTTCCATACAGAAAATCCCTCGGCCATTCTATAGACACTTCTCATGGGGATTTTTTTTTTTTTAGAGATTCTTATGCCTTAATTATATCAGTTCTCCTCTCCTTCCAGTTCCTCATTGGAAGGGTGGGTTCCGTTCTCAGCTAGCACTCTGCTGGCCAGGCGTTCGGATCTCCGACCGGCCAATGAAAATTAAGATGAATTTATTTCTGGTGATAGAAATTCATTTCTCGCTATAATGTGGTTCGGATTCCACAATAAGCTGTAGGTCCCGTTGCTAGGTAACCAATTGGTTCTTTAAAGCCACGTAAAATAAATCTAATCCTTCGGGCCAGCCCCTCTCTAGGAGAGTTGTTAGTCAGCTCAGTGGTCTGGTTAAACTAAGGTATACTTTAACTTTCCTCTCCTTCCGCCATCTGTTACTATACTACATGCTACCTGTATACAACTTACTTCCATCATTCCACACCCATTCTGGCATGCTTGTGTCCATTTTTTAGTTTTCTGAAAAGAAAACAATTGTGCCGGCTTTGTCTGTCTGTCCGCACTTTTTTCTGTCCACACTTCTTCTGTCTGCCCTCAGATCTTAAAAACTACTGTGGCTAGAGGGCAGCAAATTGGTGTGTTAATCATCCGCCCTCCAATCATCAGACATACCAAATTGCAGCCCTCTAGCCTCAGTTGTTTTTTATTTTATTTAAGGTTAAAGTTTACCATAATCGTGCGTCTGGCAACGATATAGGCCAGCCACCACCGAGACCATCGTAAGTTAGATCTATTTTCGGTGGCCTTGATTATACATTGTACAGAAATCTCGATTGCGCTGAAGAAACATCGGTGTATTTTTTACTTGTTATAGTTTCCATTTACCCTCATTACCTCAGCTTTCTTCTTCTACAAGGATTTTATAGCCTTAATAATCTCTGCATCATAAACAAATACAACATCTCCTTTCTCCCTTTCTAGCCTTTTGCCTGATTCCACAAAATTTGGGTGAATAAATCCATTTTTTACTCAAATTTGAAGTTTTTAATCAGCCAGAGATACAAAGTATACCCTTGTCATAAACCCACTTCTACACTAAACCAATCACTTTCATGGTGTCGATGATGTATGGCGTCCAATACAATCTTTTGAGAGCAGGTAGAAGTTTTGTGATGAAATTAAAGCTTGTGGTGGAACATGTACAAACAGAAGGTATCTGTCACACCAGGCACATCGTATTCTTATCATCACGCAGCTGTTTCATAACAAATACTTGATCCAAATATTCTTTCTTGTCTAGCCCCACACTGTGCTTCCCTCATCAAAATTTCTGTTATCTGTCATATTTTTTATAAATTAAAATATCTCCATACGCCTTCTCAAATATACATAACATTATACCCTCCTAATTCTTAAACTTAGGTGTATTACGTTTTTCGTATGAATGGAATAATTATTCTTCACCAATTCTATTGGAACCTCCTCTTCTAAGCATAACTGATCACCTTAGTCAGTCACTCAAGTACAATATATATATATATATATATATATATATATATATATATATATATATATATATATATATATATATATATATATATATATATATATATATATATATATATATATATATATATATATACATACATACATACAATTAGGCAACAAGATTTTTAAGATCTTGATCCTGATGTCCCAGTAAGTAAAACTGGTTTTTATGATAAAACCATTATACATTTCTACTATAATATTTTCTCTTTAGTATACGTTCATCTCAGGTTTCATTACCTTGACTGCGTTTCAAAGAGGTCGCCACCTCACTGGCCCTATGCGAAAACTCCCGATAAATCAATGGATTTTCTTGCTGGGAAATCGGCTTTTGATAAGAGTGTCTCTTTTTGTATTATGTTTTGTTGAGAAACATCGAGAAGCAGATACTTTCGGCCTGACAAGATTTTTTCAGTATGATTATTCAAGTATCAAGAAGTTTCGCTGTATAGAAAGTATGTTTTGTTCGTGCACGTCAGTCAGTGTTTATTATAATGGAAATGAAAGTGATAAGTGGGAGTTTCGATCTTGCTATAAACTGGTATTAGGATTGGGTTACCGTCAGAAAATTTCCTACTTGGTCTATATGAATTATTTCAACCAAGAGGTTTTTTTTTCTCTTACTGCCAGTGCCTGTTGAGTTAGTTCGAATTGTGCATTGTGCAACTCATTTCATAGAGTTAGTTCGAGTTATGCAACTCATTTCATGAGTTAGATCGAATTGTTCAACTGATTTCGTAGTTAGTTCGAATTGTGCAACTCATTTCATAGAGCTAGTTCGAATTGTGCATTGTGCAACTCATTTCATAGAGTTAGTTCGAATTATGCAACTAATTTCATGAGTTAGATCGAATTGTGGACAGAGTTAGTTCGAATTGTGCAACTTATTTCATAGAGCTAGTTCGATTTGTGCAACTCATTTCAGAGTTCGAATTGTGCAAATCATTTCATGAGTTAGTTTGAATTGTGCAACTGATTTCGTAGAGTTCGAATTGTGCAACTGACTTCATAGAGTTGGTTCGAATTGTGCAATTTATTTCGTAGAGCTAGTTCGAATTGTGCAACTTATTTCATGAGTGAGTTCGAATTGTGCAAATTATTTCATAAAGTTGTTCGAATTGTGCAACTCATTTCGTAGAGTTAGTTCGAATTGTGCAACTGATTTCATAGAGCATTGCAATCCACGTTTGGTTAAGATGGCATGAGCCTAAACTACCCATCATTGCAGATCTTTCATTCCTTTCACCATTAAACAGTGTAACAGTCTATTCGGCAGGGTTGCTGACGTTTCAGAAAGGCTGTTATGCAACGTCGAAACACCAAGCATCCTAACATTACTTTCTGACTTATCCATTTCTCAACTGCTATTTATTTTTCCATATAATCTTTACTTATGTACAATTTAAAAATGTTTTATTTTTTTTTTATCGTAGCGGATATGTTTTTACTTTCTGTTTGTTTTCATCTTGCATATTGTGTGGGAGATCCTTAGCAGCTTAAATAGAATAGTGGGTTTTCATCTAGGAAAATTTGCACTATCGTGTATATATAAATTATGTATATATATGTATAACTCAATCACAAAAATATGGAACGTGATGAATATATATAAATAAAGATAAAATCCACGAAGGAAAGGGAAACACTGGAGTGCTGCGAGGCCTTTCGACTGTCTGTCGTCCTTTACTTAGCAGACTGAAGAATATAAAAGTATGTTTACAAGGAAAGCTCATATAAATGACAGATGGGATTACAAAGGAAAAAATATGTACCTGGAATCCAACACAATTGAAGAATTAGTAGAGCTGCCAAAACAGGGTTAAATATTTAAAGGGTTTTACAAAGGATTACGATCAACCGTTCAGAAGCAGGGACAGGACAATTAAAAGATTATACAAGGGGGTGACTGACCACCAAAATATATTAGTACACAAAATAATTCTCCTTTTTTTGTAAACAATAACAATTTTTGCAAGATGAACATTTTTACGAATAAAAAATTATATTAAACATATGAATACATAGAAAATATATATAAGGTAACTAATTTGTAATTAAGTCAGTGATTTTATCTTTTACGTCATTCTTGAACATTTTTCTAATACAGGGTCCAAATAATACATTCCAGGGCTAAGGTTAAAATTACAGCTGGAAGTAAGCTGGATAATAGGGGACTCCAAAAGATTTCTTGAAGAGAAATCTTTCGATCTGGCAATCACTGAACTTTCAGTCCAATTTATCCTGTGAGAGTTTTCACTTAAATGAATGAATATAGCATTGGATGTTTGTCCAGTTTTGAATGAATACTTATGTTGCTTAATATGTGCATCTAAATCTTCGCTAGATTGGCCAATATAAAAAGAGGGGCAGTCCAAACATGGAGTTTTATATTAGATTGGCCAATATAAAGAGGGGCAGTCCAAACATAGAGTTTTATATATAATGTTTTCATTAGGGCTATTTTTTATTAACATTCCTTTTACTATGTTATTTTATGAAAAAACGAGGTTGACATTAAAAGATTTTAACAATGATTTTATGTTTCAAAACCACTCAAATAAGGCAAGCTAAGAATGTCCTTAGGGGTTTCTTTCTCCATGTTACTTTCATCATAAAACTTCTTGTGGGCTTTATTATAACAAATATATAGTAAATGTGAAGGACAACATAAATCTGTCCCTATTTTTCTTACGTATTCAATATCTTGATTCAAATACTGGGGACTGACAATGCGCTAAGCTCGTAAAAACATAGAAGAAAAAATTGATATTTTGATGTTAAGGTGATTGGTTTCCTATAAATTTTAACCTTAGCCCTGGCATGTGTTATTTGGACCCCTATATTAGAAAAATGTTCAAGAATGACCTAAAAGATAAAATCACTGACTTAATTACATATACATATACACATACACACACACACATATATATATATATATATATATATATATATATATATATATATATATATATATATATATATTATATATATATATATATATATTGTAGCAAAGGCATGAGTAATTTTCTCAAAACAGCAACAGAAAGGTCAAGGGCTCTTGCGAGCAGAAATGTAGTGAACAAAATAGTGATTAATGTACAGTCAATTGTGTTTGTTCGAGAATGGAGAATGGTTAATAATTTTTTATACAATTTGCTAACAGAGTTCTGATAAATATAGCTGGAAAGATGACATTGTATTGCCTCTATTAGGAATGATACATTTGACGTGACATGATTATGAATGACAGTGTATATATAAAAAGGATGTATGATGTTGGCTGTGTTTCTTATATGTGTGCTTGCCGTGTATGTCAGGAGATACTTATTTTGAGGAGCAAATGCCCGTAAGGTATGAGTTTAGATGGCCAGGTAAGATGGATGATTGTTTAGGCCCTTGTGGGACCCTACAGGGCTCCCCCCCTCCCCCGATAGGCCTATGGTTGTAGGTCGGTGTCTGGGAGTTAAGCTGGTTTGAGGCGATCGATGGAGACCCAGACAGTCCTCCCATCAACTAGTCATTTGGTAGGCCTTGTCTCTTCTTTGGATGACCCAGTATAGTCCCGAATATGCTGGGGTGAGAGGGCATCTGTGTGCGTCCACTCGTATTAATGCTTATTTTACAGTCTGCCGTTCGTTGGGGATGTACACTTTCCTGGCTATGTTGTAACTTGTCTTGGCCAGCATTATTCATTCTAATGCTTTATGGATGTTGGATGGGGATGTCGGGCTCACTGGATACAGAAAGATGTCTGCTGGCAGTGTTAATGCTTGTCCGTACAGGGCTTCTGCTGGTGATGCATTGAATGCCATGTGTAGTGATGTTCTCAGCCCTGGTAGCACCTAAGGTAACTCCTTTCTCCAACTCCCACCTTGACATCTGGCAGTGAGTGATGCTTTCAATGATTGGTGTAGCCTTTCGACGATGCCGTTGGCCTCTGGGTTGTATGCTGCCATGTGTACTATCTTTGTCCCCAAACTGTCTGCAAGGGCGTTCCATAAACTGGACTTGAAGTTGTTCCCCCCTGTCACTCGTGATGATCTGCAGGATTCCAGTCTACTGACCCATCTGATTAGAGCTTTGACACAGGATTCCAGTCTACTGACCCATCTGATTAGAGCTTTCACACAACTTTCTACTGCCTGTTGCCGTATTAGTATTGCCTTTGGCCACCTGATATATCTGTCTATGATGGTGAACAGGTATCTGTGCCCCTCACAGGCTGGTAGAGGGCCCACTATGTAGACGTGGATGTGGGCTCTCTATGTGCCTCGTTATTTTTGACGTCTGACATGGAAGGCATTCTTTCATTCACTTTTTGATGGCTGTCATTCTCCACTGGATGTACTGTTCCACTACAATTCAGGCAGTTGCAGGGCCTGATGGGTGGGACAGGTAGTGAGTGAGGTTGAAAGCCTTCCTTCTGAGACCTGCTGACAAGTTGGGGCAGGGGCGTTCAGTACATGTTTTGCAGACAATGGTCGTCTCTCCATTGTTGATAGATAGGTCACTCCACGTAAGGGTGGGGTTGTCCCACCGTAGTCATTGTAGGTCCATGTTATCTTTTTGAGCCTCTGCTATTTCGCGATAGGCTATCCCGTTCTGGATGGTGTTGGTGCAGTTTCTCGATAGTGCGTCAGCCACAGTGTTCGAGGACCTCCTCAGGTACTTGATGGTGCAGGAGTGTTCTCCCATTGCAGATAGGTGGCACTGCTGTCATGCTGACCATGCATCTGTGGTTTTTATAAAGGCATGCACTAGGGGTTGGTGGTCCGTTTGTGTGATGAACTGCTGTCCTTTGAGCTTGTGTGGAAGTGGTGGATGGCTTTGTGGACTGCCAGCAACTCTATCAAATGTGGAGTGCTTCTGTTTCGCTATCATGAACTTTTTACTGAAGAACGCCAGCGGTCGACAACCATCATCTGTGTCCTGCTCCATTACCACGCCCATCGCCATGTTACTTGGCGAGTCAGTCGTCAAAGTGAGGGACCTATTGGGTAGAGGAAAGATTAATGTGACTGCAAAGGTTATTGCCTGCTTTGTTAATAAAAATGCATTATCTTGAATATTTGACCAACAAATTTTTTGGGTTTTCTTTTTAAACAGTTGTATATTGGATTCATGGTTTTAGCAATATTGGGTATAAATCTATGATAGTAGTTAATTAGTCCTGAAAATTCATGCACTATTTTGAATGTGGTTGGTGTTGGGAAGCCGGTGATTGCTTTTACTTTTGCTGGGAGGGGAAGATCACCCAGAACCTTGTCCATTAGTGTTTGGAAGCTTGTCCCTGCGTTCGGAAGGCTGAAGCAGCTGTAACTGAACATGTAGGTGCCAAAGGGGGTGATAATTGCTGTCTTCTCTATTTCATCCTTTGCTACTCCAAGCATCCCTTCAGTAGATCTGTGTTGGTGAAGACTTTGGCGCTGTTCATTTGGTTGGTGATGTCTGCTATGTTCAGCAATGGGTATTTGTCAGGCTTCGTTTTAATGTTTAGTCACAGAAAGTGTCTGCACTGCCGCCATGTTCCTTCAGGTTTTGGTACCATGTGGAGGGGGAATGCCCATGGGCTGGGAGTTTTCTGGCTTATTCTTGCCTTCTCCATTTCCATGGATACTTGTTTGGCATAGGCAAGTTTTTCTGGGGCCAAATGTCTGAAGTGGGCATGGACTGGGGGACCTTCTGTTTCTATGTGGTACTGGATATTGTGCTTTGCTGGTTTGGTTAAGTTGTGCTGCAAGTTGTCTTTGAAGACCTCTGGAAACTCCTGTAGGAGGCGGCTTATTTCTGGTGGTGGGGTAGTTGATGTGGTGGGTATGGTTTGTTGTATCAGCTGTTGTGGTGATGATGCGGCAGCAGTTTTCAGGATCAGCTATTTTGATGCTACATCCACCAGCAGGTTGTCTTCTTTTAAAAAGTCTGCTGCTAATAAGTGCTAACATTATGTCTGCTGTGATGAACGTCCAGTTGTAGCCTTTCCTGTTCAATGACAGTTTCACGGGCTGCCTCCCGTATATCTTGAGTGGTACTCTGCTAGTGGTGGATACGTGGATGTTGGTGGGTGGGGCGGGGTTGAGTCATTCGTGCTGGCTGGCTGGCTCGAATGATTTGCATGCCCATGTGTCAACTAGGAATTCTGTGTTCAACCTCTCATCCTTTATGAAGAAGCATGTTAAGCCTTTGTGTTCATACCTAGAAGAAAGACACAGAAAGCAGAGCAGCTTCTCTTATGAGGCAACTGATCTGCTCACCACTGACGTTTAGCTGTTTTGGTCGCTGATGCAACCCTCTTGCATGTTTTTTGAGAACAGGCAGCCTCTGTTACATTTGCAGGCATTTCTTCTAAACTTCCAGTGGAAGAAACGCATTCCCTCTGGTGAATCGTTTTTCTTCTGCCTGGTTTTTCCGTTGTCAAATTGTGTGGGGAAGCACTACTTGTGGTTGGGGGTGGCCTGTCCCTCTGGGTTGCTGTTGGATTCCGTGTTGGTTGACTACTGGGAACATCATCCTGCTGCTGCAATGGGTGGCTGGGTGGGCTTCACTGTTTTGTGAGCCATGTGTACTGTGTTGACCAGTCTTAGGAATTCTTCGATGGGCATGGTGGAGGCGTTGGGCATGGCTGCCACTGTTTGGCGGGGCAGTTTTGTGAGAAGGATCTCTCTCACAAGGTCCAGGGTTGACTCGGGTTGGCCAGTTGCAGCAGGTAGTATTACCAGCCGCCGCAATTGCTTGTAGACGTGCAATGGTCGCTCATCTCCTATGGCTGCCCTGAACAACCAAGCTTCTAGGTTGCAGGGTATGAAGGGGCCAGACGCATGGAGGCGGCTGCAATGCTGACGCTAGAGAGGCTGGTATCGTTGGGGTTGGCTGGGCTAGTCATCTCCGTGGTCACCAATGCAGCGAAGGCGTGAGTAAGAGGCAGTGTCTACAAACTTACTAATTTATTCAAAACAACAACAACAGAAAGGTCAAGGGTTCTTGCAAGCGGAAATGTAGCACCTGACACAAGGCAAACAAAATAGAGATTATTATGCAGTCAGTTGTGTTTATTTGAGAATGTAGAATGGTACATAATTTTTATATACAAGTTGCTAACAGAGTTTTGATAAATATAGCTGGAAAGCTGACACTGTATTACCTCTATTAGGAATGATACATTGACGTGACATGATTATGAACGACAGTATACATAAAAAGGATGTATAATGTTGGCTTTCTTATATGCATGTCCTTGGCAAGTATGTCAGGAGATGCTTGTTGTGAGGAGCAAATGCCCTTAGTGTATGAGTTCAGATGGCCAGGTAAGATGGATGATTGTGTAGGTCTGTGTAGGACCCTACAATATATATATATATATATATATATATATATATATATATATATATATATATATATATATATATATATATGTATATTTATATATATGTTGGTGTGTGTGTGTAATCACGATTTGCATACAAAAAACATCAATCTTATGCTGGGTAACAGGACCAGAAAAATATCCAGTTTTAAACATCCTTACAGGTCTTGTAATTCCTGAAGGAACCCTTCAGTAAACTGTTATAAGGTCCTAATTGTACATAATAAGCATAGGATACAAGCCATCGAGCTAATTGAGATTAAAAAGAAAATATGGAGTTTAAAAGTGACATATAATTATGATAGTAGTTTAACATCTGGAGACGTGAACCTGAAAGATTAAGCTTAATATCAGATGTGAAATATGAAGGAAGTCTTTTGTTAGCTTGAATGTATGAATTGGCAGCTTCAATATTATATATATATATATATATATATATATATATATATATATATATATATATATATATATATATATATATATATTTATATAGCTGCTTACTTTTATGCGATTCTCCCAGAAAGAAATTCGTCGACAGGACGTGAAGCGATAACAGCATTCAGTAAAGAGAGTGTCATCAAAAGGCGTGAAATTATGATATTTATAGTAGATAACAGGCGTGAAATACTGGAAGACTCGATTGAAGACGTGAAGATATTCTTGACGAAGTTCTTTTACGACAGTAGAAACAGTCCAGTAAAAATAAAATCTTGATTTAGTTGTGGTCAACTCATCCTAGACGTACTCTTCAGTAACAGCAGTGAACGACAGTTGATGAATACCAAGTAAACCATCAAGAAATAGTGATGAGGGACCTGGTCGCTACCTTGTCTGTGACGACTGACTGACTGACTGACTGACCTCGTCGCCCTCGACAGCCGGTTTCATCTCAGCTTAGAAAAAGAATATATTTGTGCTAGGTGCTGCCGGCAAATCGTTTAACTGCCATCCCTCCCTCGTTTAGTGGGTTGCCTTACTCATCTTACAAATTTCTTCTCAAAACTTAATTATTTTATTTTACTTTCATTATATACATAATAATTATACATCACAGATATATATATAGTTATATATATATATATATATATATATATATATATATATATATATACTGTATATATATATAGTTATATATATACATGAATGAATTTTATCACATCACCGTGATTCATATGTAAGCATTAAGCTACAAATGTCCTTTAATATCCAATTCGCTCTACCTCGGAAATAATATATTTTCATGTATGTTACCCGAAGGGGAATTTTTTTAGTTGTTAGTAAGTTCGTCGTCTCGTGGGCTCGAACCACGGAAGACAAGAACTCAGGATTACAGTGACGCGCATTAAACCGTGTATATCAACTAAAAAAAAATTCCCCTTCGGGTAACATATATGAAAACATGTTATTTTCAAGGTAGAGCGAACTGGATATTAAAGGACGTATGTAGCTTAATGCTTAAATATACAGTATATATATATATATATATATATATATATATATATATATATATATATATATATATATATATATATATATATATATATATATATATATATATATATTTGTTTATTTATTTCAATTTAGCCAAACTTCACTTCCTTAATGAGACTTCTCAGCTGTCCTGAGCGGCGTTACTTTCTCCTCTGTTGAACTCATGCCTATTTTCTCGACCTTCAAAACTCGTGCTGTCTTTTATTCATATCTTTTCATCATTTTGTCACTATTTTTATCATTTGCCACTATAATATTTGTTACTTCATTTTTCTTTATTTCCCGTTTTCTCTGCTTACAAAATGATTCAGGGTCATTCTGTGATTCCATGACCTCTTGCAGGCACAAAGTCCTCACTGCATCGCTTGGAAGCGTGAGAATACAACGAAACGAAACTGACCAATTTTCTTTTGCCTGTTCTAATCTCATTCACCAGTGCTATGCCTGACTCCCAGCAAGCCATTGCCCTACTCTCGTTCTCGTACAAAACTATCACTTTCATTTAAAATACTATTTATCCATCATTTGTAAAATACCATTTACAGCTCGGTCCTTCCAGTTATTTATGTAAAACTGCTTTTGTAGTATATAAATATGTGTGTAATATTTATATTCACATTATACTGTATTGTGTAAATATATGTGTATATATATGTATGTATATTCATATATTTATATATATATATATATATATATATATATAAATTATATATATTATATATATATATATATATTGTGTGTGTGTGTGTGTGTGTGTGTGTGTGTGTGTATGTGTATTGCAATACTAGTCTGTATCCCTTTCTTAGTTGATTGTGAAGTTGTGATTGGAGGGGATCGCCCATAGGCTTCAAATTATTTCTTAAATAATTAACGTAGACTAGGATTGTGGGTCGACTTGTTAATTTGATGTTATTAAATTTGATCTCAAATATGAGTTTAATTCTTATGTGCTCGTATGTGCATGCACCTACATGCACACACTCGCTCCCACACACATACAAAACTATATATATGTGTATATATATGTATATATATATATATATGTATGTATGTATATATATATATATATGTATATATGTATATATACAGTATATACAGTGCCATATAAATTAAAAACTCTATTACTTCCAAACCCATTTGTCGAGCATTACGGCAGCTCATTATATGAGCATTATATGACAATATAATTTTACAACCCAACATTGTCGACAATATAATATCAATTAAAATAGATCCCTTTTGCATGATCAACCAGTAGTAATTTTAAATAAATAAGTGGCTGATTTTCTGTTTAATATTTACTGACTGTTAAGAAGAGGTTTCTTCAGGGAGGCTGACTGATTACTGTCTTTGTTATAAAGCATTGTTATCAAACCTCTCCCTGGGATCAGAATATTTTCGAAGGAATTCACGAAGGACATAAAAAGTCTTATTTTTCATCATCAGTTTCTTTTTGGGCATTTCCCTTTTTTATCTTAGGCTTTTTTATCGGTTCATCCAAAGGAGATAGAAAAGGCAAAACATTAATTCTTGATTAAAGCCCCGTCATAAATTTAAGGAAAATGGCCTCGTGCCGGAGGATGAGTCAGCATTTCTCTCTCTCTCTCTCTCTCTCTCTCTCTCTCTCTCTCTCTCTCTCTCTCTCTCTCTCTCTCTCTCTCTCGTATGAAAAGCTTTTTCATTTTCTAAATTATAATGGATGTTGTGGTGCAGTAAAAGCTCGGAATTTATTAGTGCAATTTTATTTATATTGTTATAAAAATTGTTGTAGCCATAACATTTTTGCTGGTATTTGATACTGAATTCAAATTATGAAAGTTAATCATTAATAATTCAGTATTAAAAATAGAAATGGCAAAACGTGGTAATAAAGGTAGGCGCAGTATTAGTTTGTGTTATTACAAACAAAAAGAGCTTTGAACTTTAATGAGAATGATTTGATATCCTTATGATTATGACATTTTCGTTACGTTTAAAGTTTGCATTTCCCTCCTATGTTAAAGTTTGCATTTTCCTCCTATGTTAAAGCTTGCATTTTCCTCCTATGTTAAAGTTTGCATTTTCCTCCTATGTTTAAGTTTGCATTTCCCTCCTATGTTAAAGATTGCATTTTCCTCCTATGTTAAAGTTTCCATTTCCCTCCCATGTTAAAGTTTCCATTTCCCTCTTATGTTAAAGTTTCCATTTCCCTCTTATGTTAAAGTTTCCATTTTCATCCTATGTTAAAGTTTGCATTTCCCTCCTATGTTAAAGTTTGCATTTTCCTCCTGTGTTAAAGTTTGCATTTCCCTCCTATGTTAAAGTTTGCCTTTCCCTCCTATGTTAAAGTTTGCATTTCCCTCCTGTGTTAAAGTTTGCATTTCCCTCCTATGTTAAAGTTTGCATTTCCCTCCTATGTTAAAGTTTGCATTTCCCTCGTATGTTAAAGTTTGCATTTCCCTCCTATGAACTTCATATTTCTTCTCTTCTCGAACCTTATCGGTGGCATTTCTTTTCAATTATTCATCAGCGTTGTATAATATCTCCATCTTTCTTCCACTGTCTCACAACCGCCCGGTTTTTATTGTGATCTTTATTTTTTATTTTTTCTCCCCTTTCCATTCCTTCAGTATCGCTTTTCCTTATCAGGAAAGAAATCGAAGAAAAGTAAAGAAAGGGAAATGAGAAATAGAGTCGATAAATTACATTTTCTCTTGACGTCAGAGGGCCGCATTGTTAGTGTTGATATAGAAATCTAATAATTTTTATCTATATACATTCATATATATATATATATATATATATATATATATATATATATATATATATATATATATATATTCCTGTGTGGGAAAGGCCACCTAGATGCCCTTTTCTACCATGGGCTGAATTAAACGAAAAGAATGCAAAGGAAAAAAGAAGAACAACCTTTAACCACGGAACAGTTGGTATGAAGGTTATTAGTCACGAAAAAAAAAAATTAGGAGGAAATTCGAAGATTGAATAGCAGAGGAAAAGAAACTGTCACTGAACCTCATAGGCCAAGGGTTATCGAGTTCCATACAGTAAATAAGGGAAGAAGTAGCCTTCCAGGTGCTACAAGATGGCCTGATTAGAGGACGAATTCACTGACTAGAACATTGACTGAATTACTGTATGATATAATACCCATATAGAAAAGAGAGAAAGAAGCCACTTTGCTACTGAGAGGAATGAAATTGAAGGATAAGTCGACAAGAGAACCATTGATCAAACGACCTCAACGATTTGAGCTGTGTGGTCTCTTCGAGAAAAATTAGAAAGAACCCACAAAATATTAATAATAAACGAAGAAATGAATGTGAATGAGACGGGGAATTAAGTAAACACTGTTTCTTAGGGGTCGTGAATTTGGCATAGTAGCGGGCTCCCCATCCAGATAAGCTCTGAGGATCAAAGTAATTGGTAAAAGAAAAGGCTGTTGAAGATGAAATGAGAACAATAGAGGGGAGTTTGTAGGCGAATGAAGAAGAAATGTGAAAGGTTGAATCTTCAGGAAAAGCACCTTTCTATTGATGCTTTTCCTGAAGATTCAACCTTTAGCATTTCCTCTTCATTCGCCTACAAACTCCCCTCTATTGTTCTCATTTCATCTTCAATAGCCTTTTCTTTTACCAATTACTTTGATCCTGAGAGCTTGTCTGAATGGAGATCCCGCTACTATGTCAACTCTGGCGGTCAGTGAAACGGTCCAGGCAAATTGACGAAAAAGGCCGAATAGGGGAAAATATAAGAAGTTATTTATATTTGGCAGAAATACTCCTCAAAGGTCATAAAACAAAGATCTAAAGAGTTCCTCTCCGTAAGGGGGTGCAACCCCCTTTTTTGGAGGGGAAAACCCCCTTCGGCGGTAGCTTTACGCATATTTACCGATTTTTCTTCAAAACGGTGCGCTCTACGGATAAAAGGCATATGGACAGAAAAAATAAGTAATTAAATTCTGCACAAGTTCGTCTTGACGTCTCTTTGCTCTAAATATTATAGTTTCGACGCAAGTGAGCCCGAAAGTAGAGGACGCATTTTCGCCGAAATGTAAAAAAATGAATTTCACTCATATATTTCCTTCAATAACTCTTAAACTTCTAATTTCTCGCTAAAATACAATATAGATGACATTTTAGAGTGAAGATTCCTCTTTCATTTGGTATCTTTGTTTTTATATATATTATTCTTTTTATTCGGAAACAAAGCGTAAAGTAGAAGACCCGTTCTGCCATAAATAAAAGAAACAAAAATATCACAGTAAAACAAAAATTTCTTGCGAAAATTACCTGTAAGTGAATTGAGGTGTATTTGTTTGAAATATACATGTTAGTAATAATGTAAATTTATATAGTAGCAGAATTTTTGTAGGCTCATTTCCACACCACCCATGTGGGGTGTCGGGCGCGTTTTTTTTTTTTTTTTTTTTTTTTTCTATGAGTGGTATCCCCGGTAGGCCTAATCCTTTCCTACATTTTCTTCTACAATTAGTACAACCTCCATAGTATATTTTCGTATTACAGGAAAATATCCTCTTCGTCAGATCCCAGATCATCATTATCATGCACGACTGGTGACGAATTCATGCATGAATGGCCATTGCATATGGAACGCATTACAGAACAGCTCAACCCAACTCTAACACAGCCACACCACTTCCCACAACCGGATTCACAACCTTTACAACCGCATGCAATTACATTTAGAATCTTTGCTGGCGCTGAAGGAACGCCTGTGTACACAGGTGACAGGCCATCTTCATTTTTCTTCCATCCCCAGACATCTGGCTGTTTTACTTTTCCTCCCCTTGTTTGAATTTGATAGCAGACTCGATAGCTGTGCTGTCGAGCTGCTCTAGAAGTAGGGGAAGACGATTAGCAATACAGCATGACTTGAATTACGAACATCTTTGCTAAATGAAATAAACCTGTGATGGTTGAGGTCGCTTTCAGTAGTTGCAGCATTATAGGGGGCGAGAATAAATTTCTCTCCAGCGGCTGCTACTTCATCATGTGTTGATAAGGGGTTGTTAAATTCTGCCACCACATTTTGAAGGTGTTCATATTTGTTAAGGAGACTCAGTTTTCATTTTCCCTTGCCCATAAAATGAGGATGTATCACAACCACTAAAAGCTCGTGCAAACATCACTGATTCCCTAATGTTGCATAAGATGTTAGACTTCTGAATTTCTCGAGAACTGTAAACTTTTCTGGGGACATTTCCCTGTGTTTCCTTCAAAAGTAAAACATTTTATCTTCAGTAGTGCAGTAATAAGAGTCGAAAGGTCCACATCTTGTCCGACTACAACAGACTCATGTTCATTTGCTGCTAGTATTGCAGTCTGAACGATTAATACATCAGCATCATCTAATGCAACATGTGTTTCAATGTCTTCATTATGAAATACCTTCCTGAGGTGTATGATTAGGTGTTGCTTTTTTTTAGATTGCTCAAGAACTTTGCGTTAGGAACAGTCAGTGGGGTATTGTCATCAAATATTATTTCAGGTGAAATTTGTTGCATTATTCGTTGTTATCGCAAGATGTCTTTTGTACTTATTCTGTTTGTGGAAAGCCCATCAAAAATGACTGTGACTTCTTTACCGTAGTGCTTTTGAATGAAATTAACATAATGTAGCACTAACATCTGCAAATGAGCCTTGCTTTGGCCAAACAAGACGGTGAATCAAGTGACCGCGATTTATGACGTACTTTCTTCTTGAATCAGGAATGTTTCTTTAACATAATTGAACATTTTATATAAAGCAGATTTTTTGTCTTTCTCATTAATCCCGTCTCTCTGAAACAGTTGAGTGGTATCAACATGAATGGTGTCTTACCGACTTTAGTGCTACCAGTAGTAAAAGGACGTTGGTTTCACTTTCTTGTTGCATCGTACTTTTAATTCACCAAATTTGTCTATGTTTTTCAAAGAGCTATCCATTACCTCTTTGTCAATATCTTTAGCTTTGAAACAGTTTGTGTTCTGGTGCTACCATCCCATTTGATAATGAAACAAGGCCTTCTGTTTTGATGAATGGGTAGTGGCGTTGAAGCCATTCGACAAAAAGTTTGAACATTTTTCTCATCCTTTTCAATCCTTGATTCTCTTAATTCATCATGTTGAAAGCTGTTGCAGCTCTGAACGCCAGTAAACTACTCAACACTTTCTCAAAGATGGTGAGCTGCAGGTAGACCGAAGACCCATTTATTCAAAACACTTTCAGTGAAGCCTCTTCCATGAGTGATGCCTCCTATGCTCTTCTTATTTTTCATCAGTGTTTGTTCCCTTGTCATATCTGACCATACACCACAACAGTACTTTTCTAAACGTCGAATGGTAAAATACCCATCTGCCATAAATTTTTTTAACTCACTGTGTGGCATGTTGCAAGGAAGAAAAAAAATGTTAAGTATACCTTAGTTTAACCAGACCACTGACCTGATTAACAGCTCTCCTAGGTGGCTAAGAACCAATTGGTTATCTAGCAACGGGACCTACAGCCTATTGTGGAATCCGAACCACATTATAAAGAGAAATGAATTTCTATCACCAGAAATAAATTCCTCTAATTCTTCATTGGCCGGCCGAAGACTCGAACTCAGGCCTAGCAGAGTGCTAGCCGAGAACTCTACCGACTCGTCCAACGAGGAACTTAAAGAATCCTTATCTTGGAGATAGAGGAGCTGGCATGATTTTCTATATTGTACATGCCCAGTGGCATAGAAGATGGGCAACATAGTTCTTACGTAGTCTAAATGAAACTTCCAGTTTCCCATGCGCTCTGCCGCAATGAAATGCAATGCATTAGTCACAAGACCAAAATACTGTAGCCACAACTGATTTGTTTTACCTTTTTCCCAAATATCAGACGTGTTCATCCAAGTTTAGGTGCATTCTTTTGAGAACATCATCACTTTCAACTGCACTGAACGGTGGAGGATGGGCCTTGAATGACGAAAGAACTTGTTCTGCTTGCTGTTTGTCACTGTCATCAATAGCAACTTCCTGAAGAATGAGTTTTGCTAGTGCACAGTATTTCAGCATATGAGATCTAATAGCCCGAGCATATGCATGTCCTGACAGCATGTGGGGAACTGCTAAAGAACTGTTCACATTTGACCACAGTTCTGAAATCCCACTGCTCTCTGTTATGTATCCAGTGGACCCGAGATAAGACATAAGATGAAATCCTCCTAGCCTTACAGTTACATTGCTAAGTTCACCCTCTGGACTTGAAGACACTATATCCTTGGCTTTGATGTAGAGTGGGTGGTCGAAAGTGACAAAGCACGTCACCTGTTTCGATTTGTTTGCTTCCTCCGCAGCATAGCTTAAAGCACTTAGCACTGTATTGCATTAAGTTGGCTGTAGTCTAATGAAAGGCAGTGCAAGAATTTTTGACTTATCAGAAGAATGAGTATGTTATAGTCTCCGTGAAACCTTGCTATGAGGGAAAGGACTGGGTTTGGAGAAATTTTCCATACAGCCATAAAACATCCTTTGGTGCTGGAGTTGAAACACATTGTACATCCTCACTGTTAAACACAATTTTCAGTTTTAAGGCATTCAAATCTTTTTGTATATGAATTTGCCCAGCTGCTGCGATCTCGTTTGAGGATGGAATGCTTTGCAATTTATTGATTTCTTGAGTTTGCATAGCTCTTGATGGAGTTATGTACTTTATCCCACCCACTGAATGAAAAGTTCCTTTGCCAGTTAAGGTTTTAATATTAAAGTCAGCATTATCAAAAACATATTAACAAAATGAATCTCCTTCTGTATCTGATTTCGAAGAATTTGTAGCAGATGACTCAAACAGTGCGACATCATTATATGCCGAGTAAAATCCCAGGTGTGATAATGTGTTGACAGTGGCTTTAGAGCCAAGTTTCCGAAATAAATACACAGCCAAACCAAGCAATATACAGGACGAAAATGATCTTGGACGCGTTGCGGCAATTATTGCATGGGCAATGGCTGTATTTTTCTTTGTTAGTTTTTTTTCTTTTCACTGTTCTTATCCTTTTGAATGACTAGGTCTAAAAATACACGCAATGTTTCAGAACTACATCTTCAGCATTCTCCATTAAGTCCGCAACATCTGGATAATCTGTGGTATTGTAAGGACTTGTTCTTATGTCCTCGCGAACTATTGTTGTTGCAGTTTTACAGTTCTTAATCTTTCATCTTCTTCACTTTTTTCTCTCTGTATACCAGGTATTGATCAATTTTAGTCCAGAGCCACGGAAACAAACTACGGTTGGTCTTTTCTTCATTTGAAAAAAAAAACATTACTTGGTGTATTTATGCGTTCATTAACTTAGTTTTCAATGTTTTCTCTGTTACTGATGAACTTTCTGGCACATTTTCTTCAAGATATCTCATTAAATCATGTGAAAGTGAAATGACATTCCTCAGAATCATCAGTGTACGTACACAGTTTTTTAAAAATAGTTAAGTATATCTTAGTTTAACCAGACCACTGAGCTGATTAACAGCTCTCCTAGGGCTGGCCCGAATGATTAGATTTATTTTACGTAGCTAAGAACCAACTGGTTACCTAGCAACGGGACCTACAGCTTATTGTGGAATCCGAACCACATTATGACGAGAAATGAATTTCTATCTCCAGATATAAATTCCTCTAATTCTTCATTAGCCGGTAGGAGAGTCGAACGCTGGGCCAACAGCGACAGCTCTACCCATCCCTCCAACAAAGAACTACAGTTTTTCAAAAGCGCTGTCAATGTGTTCATCCTTTGGACACCCTCTTTTCAAAGACGATGATGTCGTGCAAAAACAACCTTGTGTAGCACACTTCATGATAACTTGCTTCTTCAGCATCAAGACATATGACACTGTTAACTCGTTTGAATATTTTCCTCACCCCACTCATCTTTTCTTTGTTTAGCAAAGTCTAAAATTTTGTTTTTTAAATGCAGAACTCGAACTTCCCAAATTGGTTTGCGTTTGTGCACGTTCCTTTTCTTTTCTGAAGTAATATCACATACATCACCAAGGAACAAGCAGTTACTTTTAAAATTAAATTTTTCCTCTGATCTCAAGGACAGCTGTGTTTCTGGTGAATTTTCACTTTTCTTTCTTACATTTCTGGCTATATTCTTCTCTTTTATATATTCGCGCCTACATATCGTGCACTTCAATGGTGTTAACATTCTTTAGTACTTCTAAATTATCGTCTTTTCGGATTTCACTAACAAGTCTCAAATTATGGATGCCTTGTTGCACTTTCACAATTTCACCTTCACGTGATGTCCTATATCAGCAAAAACACATTTCATCCCTTGACGATTTGGTAAATTTTTTACTCATTCACTTTTGAAAATCATTCCATTCATTTCTGAAAAAAGTAAACATGATAATCACCTATTAAGAAATAAAAGTGTGTAAAGTATAATTTTATTTACTTTTTTTCCTTGTAAACCTTATGATTTGAAAT
This sequence comes from Macrobrachium rosenbergii, assembly GCF_040412425.1. NCBI lineage: Eukaryota > Metazoa > Arthropoda > Malacostraca > Decapoda > Palaemonidae > Macrobrachium > Macrobrachium rosenbergii. The sequence continues at coordinate 12,206,349 of NC_089743.1, read as the reverse complement.
AAATAGATATGCATTTGTAGGAATTTACAATTTCTTGTTTGTTCCTTTCTTTCACGTCATTAATTTAATATTTAGATGAAAACAAGGACACCAAATGAAAGAGGAATCTTCATTCTACAATGTCATCTACATAGCATTTTTACAAGAAATGAGTGGTTTAAGAGTAATTGAACGGGATGCAAGGGCGAAATGCATATTTTTACATTTCGGCGACAATGAGTCCTCTACTTTCGGGCTCATTTGTGTCGAAACTATAATATTTAGAGCAAAAATACATCAAGATGAACTTGTGCAGAATTTAATACATTATTTTTTTGTCCCTATACCTTTTATCCGTACGTTGCACCGTTTTGGAGAAAAATCGGTAAATATGCAGACACATTGGTGGATATTTTGTCATTCTTTTCATTCTTTGTCTGTTACGGGATATATTTTTGGTTCGGATGATTTGTGTGTTTGTCGACTTTCCAGTAGGATCACGCAAAAAGCTGCTGGGATTTTTTTAGAATCTGTCTAAATGTGAGCCCGTGGCTTGCAACAAAGGATTAGGTTTTTGGAAAAATAGAAATGTTACTTTTGGAAGAATATACCTTTAAAGGGAATGGATGATTCAGCCTTGGCGGAGGTTTTCTGTCTCCGAACGCTCTCTTTATGTTCGTGTTGCCCATATGTTTATGAATGTTTACCTGCCTACGCATTTTCCGCATTCATAATTTGCATTGAATATTGTTAACAGTAGGAAAGTCACTAATCTTTTTGGGGGTTAGAGTGAACTAAATCTTTAATTTGTTAATATCCTGCTTTTATTTTATCGACTAATCCATTTTGTTCCGCAGTGATTTATTTTAGAATTTAGATTTTTTTTATAATTTCCAATCCCGTGATTTCTTTACCAACACCTTAATTATATTGCACAACATAATACCTGAGTAATCTAGCATCAGATGAATACTCATGGAGTTGAATGTGGAGCCTTATTATGCAACGCTTCTGGAGTGTTCTTTATGACGAGCGCTAAATTTAACCTCACTCTCACCTAGCGATTCATCCTTGCACATCTGAAGCATTGTCACGGCGAAATCCCATGCAGTTGTTGTTTACTGCATGTAAAGCAGTTTATGACAGGTCTTTGCGAAAGGCAAAGCAGTTTATATGCACCTAATACTGTCTGTTCTATTCTCGTAGGACTTCTTTTCCTCTCCGTATCTCTACCCTTCTCCCAATCTTCCCGCTTTAAAATGCATCCCGACCGTTTTTACTTTTTTTCTTATAAAATATATGCTTTTCTTTTTTATGATTTTTTTTATATTTTCCGCTTTAGGAGCTTCAGTATTTTTGCAAGCAGTTTTGTATATGAGTATTTGGTTTTATTCGATATGCTACACACTTTCCCCTTCTTTTTTTTTTCTGTTTTAGCCATTTCTTGGGATCTGAACTCTTCACACGAGTAGAATAGAACGTGGCGGTTTTCTTTTCAAAATACGCAGGGCTAGAGAACGTAATATGGTCTTTCTATAGGCCGTCAAAAAGGTGCATTTCTTTCCTTTTGTGTTACAGATGACACATTAAATGATGCTACAGTATTTGGTGTCCTTTTTTCAAAGAATAGAATTCTCTCTCTCTCTCTCTCTCTCTCTCTCTCTCTCTCTCTCTCTCTCTCTCTCTCTCTTATTTTTCGAAGGTCTTTTTACTGTTCAGTTTTTGTTCATCACTCCCCACAAGAACTCTTTCCCCGCTTCTTCTGTGCGTCGCAATTTCCCCTCTTATTACTCTATTTAAGTAAGAGGGAGAGAAATATCACTCTAATGTTTTCCGCCCGTCTCAGTGAACCTTCCTTATGCGTTGTTCAACATTCCTCGAGATATTCTAAATGATCTCTTCTCATTTTTAATGATCCCAGTGTCATTCCGTGCGCATGTAAATGTAGTTTTTGTTCATATATACTAAACTCTCTCTCTCTCTCTCTCTCTCTCTCTCTCTCTCTCTCTCTCTCTCTCTCTCTCTCTCTCTCTCTCTCTAGTTGTGGTTTCGTGAATTTTTTGTCTCCTCACAAATTCACGTTACGGAAGTCAAAAAGTCCATCGATTTACTAAGCAAGTTTCCTTATATGAAAAGTAAATCAGAGCAAAAAAAAATGAAAGGAATAGGTAATAGATAAAGATTAAAAATAAAAGCATCTACATCTCAAACATAATATGGTCTGTATAAGCGCCTTTTGCAGTTTTAACTGTAAAATGTTTTTTTTCGGTTTTATATATATATATATATATATATATATATATATATATATATATATATATATATATATATATATATATAGATAGATAGATAGATATAATTGTAGATTTATAGTACATACATTAAACATAGTGATATAATTGTATATTTATATTTTTTCATTACATATATATTAAACATATCAAGTTTATGTTGGTGGATACATGTTATGCTTATATATATATTTTTCATTATATATATATATATATATATATATATATATATATATATATATATATATATATATATATATATATATATATATATATGTATAAAATACAGTCTTACTGCCAGTGACAACCAGCATAAAAGCAACATAAATTCTGGGAATGCGAGGCACAGAAACCTCGATAAACTTCGGCCGAAGTCAGATAAATAGTTGAAGAGACTTTAATCCTTCAAAATACAAGCGGGTGAAGACTGGGCCACCGGCAGGAGGGCTGGTAGTAGGAGTGGCTGAGAACCTGGAGAATAAGGCTTTCAGAAGGACAAAAGTTATAAAAGCCTGTTGAACACGACACCAGTAGAAGAACAAGAACAAGAAGAACGCGATGAACATCAGAACCTCTGAATGCTCTTTGTTGTTTATGAGAGGTCGGGATGTTTTGGGGAGTTGCTCATGGGGCTTTATTTAAATGGCCGCTATTTTTATACTGTCACTGACCTTACTTTTTTACTTTTAGATTTGATTTTTCTATTCGCTGAAGTTGATGTTGTGCTCATTTTACCCGTGAAAACTTTGGGGAAGTTTTAGCAGTTTTCCCTCAAAAAAATGATTTATTCGTCATCTCAATGATTCCCTGTCGGTGAGAGGCGCTATAAAGTGGCATTTGCGTTAAGAGTGAATCGACCAGCATTAAGATACCATTCAAGGATACGAGCAGAGCTCTCGTATTTGAACTGTATGTAAAGCATATCTGGAGCCAAAAAGGTCTCTTCTTACCTCTCTCGTCACTTCCCCTTGGGGCCCTTCGGTACCAAGATGCTCTGGAGAAGTTAGGGAGCTCATTTCGTGTCGGAATTAACTGATTATGCAAAAGACGTTTTGTCCTGCCCGGGCAGACACCAGGGACTTTTCGAGGAAAGTTTTTGTTTGTTAGATTTTTTTGGTGAATCGTTTTGTTTTCAGCACTACTTGTTACTATTGTTATACACAAATTCACGATGTAGAGGTCTGCACGAGGATTCCAAGTGTGAATAGAGGAAAGAGAGCGTAGAAACAAACCAATGCATAAAAAATAGATCTTTCGTTAAATTTTGAGTTATAGAAATTACGGCAGGTTTAAGTATGGTTTAAGTATCCACTGCTTGTGATGCTCTGTGACTTCCTTTCGTCTATACTAGAAATATTTTATTGTATTTTTCACCGATATTTCTTTTCCTATTAGAAGTTCAAGCTCTAGAAGAGTCTAAGTAAGTCGTATGTGATGAAGTTGCTTGCCCATGCCCCTCGCCATCTTTGACTGCGATCCGCCATAAGGGACCGATTACCTGTTAGTAATTAACATCTTGAGTCCGGGAACTGCCCAGATTACTTGATGAGGCGAGGTTTGCAACAGCCTGAAGAAAGGGACTTATTATTGTTCAACATGAGCTCCCATTCAAACGAAACAGTCCGAGAGACCACTAATACTCTAGGCCAGTCTCCGAATGATCTAACGCCAAATTACGAAACAAGAGAAAGACGTCAAAAAGTAGAGCGATATACAGAAGTAAATAGATGAATAAATAAAACTGACAAATCAGCAAAATGTCAATATATGCCACAAGAACGGCTGGTGAGAAAACAAGACCAAAACATCGTTATTGATGCAAGGCACTCTGAAACATTGTAGCCTCGCTTAGGCTTTTAAGCGTCAACACCCACAACACTTGTCGGAAGACTTTCCCATGGCTTTGCAACAGAGAGTATTAAAGACCTTGAGTGATATTACAGTGGCATAAAGGCAAAGAATTATGGGCACTAACAAGAGTAGCACGCACTAATTCCAAATGTTGCAGGCACTCAGGGTGACAGAAGAATTTCGCTGTTGAAATAAAGCTTATGAAAGAGAGCCAAACAACATCATGTTACTCCAGCCTAACCCTTCTATACCATCTCCAACAACTTTTTCATAAAAAAATTTCGTGGGAAGGACAGTGAGTAAAGGTGGCACAACATTTTCCTGTAGCAACCCAACAAAACATTCATTAATAATAATAATAATAATAATAATAATAATTGTAATTATTATTATTATTATTATTATTATTATTATTATTATTATTATTATTATTATTATTATTATTATATGTGTACAAATGTTCAGCCTAACTTTCATAGACACTACTGTTCATTCCCTTAACACATAACTTAATGTTGTTCTGCATTGATGTTTCCACTATTTATTGACGGTGACACCCTGCAATCTCATTCCGTTTTTGAAATAACAGATTATCAAAACTGAGTGGTACATCCATGTTTTGGAATAATTCAAAGATATCTCACGGGGTTTCCCTTTTTTAATTTTCTTTATTGTTTCTGTGCTTTCTATACGTCTCATTGACACGTGAGTTACATCTCACATTTTCCAGTTAGTTTGATTTTTTTTTTTTTTACATTGGGCAAGCAACAACAGTTAGACCTATCCCAATAAATAAACTCTTCTGTACCTTTGATATTTGGAGGTTGGGTTAGTACTGGACCTTATTCAATCTCAAGTTAGTTATGTAATCACATTTGTGACTGGATTTATGTCGTACTGTTGCCCAAGAATTTATTTTTTATTTGTACTCTTCACTGACTAATTTTTCCAGTTGTCAAATGAACTTGTTACAGATTTTTCCGTTTTCAAAGGAACTCGTTACAGATTTTTCAGTTGTCAAAGAACTTGACAGATTTGACAGATAAAGGAAAAGTAAAGGTTACACATAGTGGTAGGTTAAATGGAGGTCTGTACAAGAGACTAAATATAAGACTTGCATAAACTATGATCTAGGAGTGTCAAGGGCGTGAAATGTATTTGTAAAGACTGTCCAATCAACAGACCTTTTTGAAGGTGAGTTGTGGCCGTTGGCTTAGCAAGACAAGAACGAAAATCTCAAGTTTTTTCACGAATCATGTAAAATTAAATGTTGTGATAATGAGGGATAAAGATTTGTAAAACGAAGGAAAATGCAATCGATGCCATAGATTTTGAGACAGAATTATACAGTAATGCTGGAATATCAGGAATGATTATTCCAAACATCAGGGAAGCCTGAGAGTCCTTTCACAGGTTGTAGGGAAGAATTGATTCACAGCCTGTAAGACTTCTGTGGAAGTCTACTAAGCATCATCAGATTGTAAAAGTTACTATATGGAATCTCCTCACTCATTCCCTCTTAGTTTAAAATAGTAGCAGTATTAGTACCTGAGGCTCACTTCTGTTAAAAAAACTTCTGCCCAGCAAATTAAGAAAAATAGCCGTAGAGTCCGCCATATGTTTTGCTTAGGGAGGCAAACTTATTAAAATTATATTTCTGCATATATGTGCCGTATACATATATCCTGGTGACCGGTTGACATTGAAGTAAATAATTACACAGTGACAAAAATAGCTCTCATCCTTGATACTTTTAGATAGTGAAAAGGAATGAATCAGATGAAGACAACAAGAAACCAATATAAATCAAATTCGTTTCTTCAAAACCCTGTAGTTTGTACGTTTTCTCTGGAAGAAAAAAAGCCGGGACGCTTATGAGCCGCAACTAAAAGATTGTTTTACATTCATTGTTGATGCCATGTTGTCAAACTATTAAGTTCTCTTCTCGCAAACATATGTTAATTGTTGTTAACATATGTCACCACACACTGGCAACAACGGCAGGACGAGGATGCCGACGACCAGCCACCAGGCGTTAGAGTTCAAAGCACCAAATTAATGATTTAACAAAGGGGCTGAGAGAGTCAAAGGAGTGACTAAAAGTAGCCACATTTGAGAGAGAGAGAGAGAGAGAGAGGGAGAGAGAGAGAGAGAGAGAGAGTAGTGAGGCTGAAGGAGTTTGCATGCATATATCAAGACGAAACGACACTAATCTATTCTATTATACAGTAGATACAATTCTTGTTATGACACGTCTGGAGACTTATGGCATTCTTTTCGTACGGTGAATGGTCCTTTAGTCCTACAGATCCTTTTCTGGTCAGGATCGTATTTCTTTCTCTTCTTTTTTTAACTGTTTATAGAGGATCAGAATCTCTCTCTCTCTCTCTCTCTCTCTCTCTCTCTCTCTCTCTCTCTCTCTCTCTCTCTCTCGTGTGGAGCTTCCGTTGAGAGGGACTCGGCATTTTTCTCAAAGCTATTGTTCAGAAAAAAAAAAAAGAGCGAAGAAATCTCAGGACCTTTCATAAGATGTCTGTCCCATAATATATAGAAAGGTAGACATGAAACCACGAGCGAACGGACGTTCAATCTCGTTCGCACATAAACATCGTCGGCTACTTTACACACGTGTCACCGTCTACCTCCCATTCAGCTCGGCTATGTTTATTTTAGGCTACCTCGAGGCATCTGGTTTGTATGTGAGCCTGGTGGAGGGAGAGCATAGGAAGATGGAGGAGGAGGAGGAGGAGGAGGTCGTGAGGGAAAAGGAGGCAGCGGTGTCCTTAGAGAAAGGACCCCGTCGTTCCTCACGATACCAGAAAAGTTTCTATGTTCAATAAACAGAAGGGTGTGAGGCATATGGCCGTCCGGATCACAAAGACCTACAGTGCCTCGTCAGTTGAAAGACCATATGAAGTGAAGGAAGGAGTGCAAAAACATGAGGAAAAAATAAAAAAGAGAGAAAATGCGGTAAAGAGAGGAAGGGGCAGGAAACCTGAGGTGGAAAACAGCTGGCCTCAAGGAGGTCAGTGTGTAAGATTTTACCAGAATAAATTCCTGATACATCTCTGCAAGAATAAATCTTAAAAATTCATATTACTCCGAGGATCAAACATCATAAAAGCCTTCTTGAGAATACAGTTACTGGCATTTAAGATCATCTAAAAAGGGTTTTTGGCGATGGCATTCAGTAGCTTGTGGGTAGTAACAGTCCACCACACTGTGACGCCATTGGCTGGGAGCTCATTAAAAAGCCATCAAGGTATGGATAAAAAATGGGGGAAGGGGGAAGGGGTATAGGGAAGGAAAAGTTGGGGTGGGGGTTGACTTTAAAAGAAGTGAGTCAGTATGCGAGCGGTTTGTATCATTGGCGGCGTCTGCTTGTCCCCATCATGTCAGCAGCCTCGTATATGCATATTATGACCTCATTTTATGGACCTCTGGTGAGGACAGAAAGAAAATCAACATTTGTGTTGACGTTGTCTCAACACTTAGCAGTGTGCAAACAACACAAGCTCTCTCGAGTAGCTCTCTTGACATGTTTTCATTCGCTGACATTTTTTGGGTTCCTCGGTAAACACACTTGGGTGCACACGAGTGATTACCTTTTGCCATTGATAATGCGGCATGAATTAAGGCTTAGGAAGAGAGTAATTTGTGAAGAGATTATTTACAGAAATGACATCCGTCATAATGGCCCTCTTTCGATCCTGTACGATGGGTGTTATGAGAACGGAGCAGTGTGGTGAAGAGTTATCACAATTTAGTTCCTCGTTGGGAGAGTCGGTAGAGTTGTCGGCTAGCACTTGCTAGGCCCCGAGTTCGAGTCTCCGGCCGGCTAATGAAGAATTAGAGGAATTTATTTCTGGTGATAGAAATTCATTTCTCGCTATAATGTGGTTTGGATTCCACAATAAGCTGTAGGTCCCGTTGCTAGGTAACCAATTGGTTCTTAGCCACGTAAAATAAGTCTAATCCTTCGGGCCAGCCCTCTCTAGGAGAGCTGTTAATCAGCGCAGTGGCCTGGTTAAACTAAGGTATACTTATTACAATTAAGTATAAATGAGCCGATGAAGAGGGATTCCAGTGTGGTCCTTGTAGAAAAATTACTCGCGCTTTGGAAATCATTAATCTGAGGTTTAAATGCTTTTATTCCATTTTTGATGAATTGCTGTTCTTTTGACTTTTTGGACTTGACTGCGGCCAGATTCATTCGTTGACCGACAACTAGTATTATAAAGAACAGACCGCGTGTTTTCAGTATGAAGTTCAAGATGTTTGTTATGTTTTTCGGTCTTAAACTTTGTTTTGTGGTCGAGTTTGTGGGTGAATAATCTTTGAATTTATTATCAAAACCGCGTGTTTTCAGTGAAATCCAATATGCGATTCGGTCTTAAACTGTGTAAGGTCGAGTTTGTGGGTGAATAATCTTTGAATTTTGCAGTTGGAGAGGTGGGTGGTGGTAGCTTGATTATAGTATAAATTGTAGTTATCACTTTAAGGATCCGTTGTTATATCTCTGACGTGCTTTCACAGGCTCAGTATAGCAGATGGTGGAATGCTTCGGTCGCCTTGTGTCTTGAGCAGGGTTTGATATGAAATTTAATTTATATAATATTTTATCAGTTCGAAGTGGACTAGAATTCCTCATAAAGTTACAATGTTGAGTCTGCAAGAGTGCAAGAAGCGACGTGTTGTTAAATTAAGTCCTCTTATATGAAGCAACAAAAAACGTTTTTCACCAAACTGCAGTCTGCACCTAGCAATTGCTTTATAACGTGTAAGGGTCGTGAATTATCAAGAGATTATTAGTGGACATTACTTTGTTTTTCAGGTCTTCTGGGTGGTGACAGTCTTGAATAAGTTTGTGTATTTTCTTTTACATCAGTAACTATAACAGAGGCAATAATGATAAGTAAAGGATAGTAGGTATAAAAGTTTAGTGACTAATTGCTGTCAGCAAAAGGGACAGTTATTTCACAAACACACACACACGCATGTGTGGGTGAGTGTGCTCGTGTGTGTGTATGTTTATATAAAAACAAATCAACTTTTTGCAGTAAGTCTCGAGGAATGAGGGCACGGGTAAAGAAAGAATTACGCTTTATGACCGCAAATTCCCCAAGCACCCACCTGCAGTGACACGCATCTTTTCGGTAACCCCCAAAATACGCGCAAGTCCATCCTATCATTTCCCTTCGTGTGTGTTGAGGGGGGGGGGGTGTGAGTTGGAGGTGGGGGTTGTGTTGGGGTTGGAGAATCTTGCAACGGCAGCCGTGGATCCTCAGCTTGAATACGTATCCTGGACGGATGCATAATACAATCTAATATAATTTGTCTCCGAAGGGTACTAATATTTGATCGGAAATTGGAGGTAGATGGAGGGAACGCGGCTTTTATATCCAGGAGGTGATATTTGAACCTCTCGTTTGGAGGCACCGGCGTTCTATGGAGATCCGTAATATTCTTTCCATAAAAGGCGAAATTATGGACGGAAATAAACCGTTACAGCGCAGTCCACGAGAATTTAATTCTTTTTTTTACGATTGGCCCGGATATGCTTCAGCAGTAATGGACCAGTAATAGAAGGGTAGGAGGTGGATCAAATATTGATTTTGTGTTTCTGTCATTTCATCCTTTTTATCATTGTTATTTTATGCAATGGTGTTCTATTCTCAGCTTTATTTCTTACATAGTTTTAGGTGACTGGGTATTTTGCCTTCAGAACGTTGCGTTCGTCAAAGATATATACTGACGGTAAATGGTGATAAAATAGCTAAGAGGGTTATGTTATAGGTGCCGAAGTGATGAAAGAGTTATTATTAAACGTTCTTGGTGTTATTATTTTTGTCATGTTTGTGATAATATACAATAAGTAGTTCTTCATTGGAGGGGTGGGTAGAACTCTCGGCTAGCTCGCTGTTGGCCCAGCGTTCGAGTCTTCGACCGGCCAATGAAGAATTAGAGGAATTTATTTCTGGTGATAGAAATTCATTTCTCGTCATAATGTGGTTCGGATTCCACAATAAGCCGTAGGTCCTGTTGCTAGGTAACCAGTTGGTTCTTAGCCACGTAAAATAAATCTAATCCTTCGGACCAGTGGTCTGGTTAAACTACGATATACTCATTTATACAATAAGTCCCAAGATTATTTCCAGATTAATAAATCTTACAAAAATATGGAATTAATTATAAATAAATACGCCTAAAACATTCCGGTTTATAAGATTAATCGCCACCAAAAGGCAGCTTTTACTATGTTTTATAAATATTAAAGTTGATTTAAATCAAAACAAACTAAAAGTTAATTTAATTCCACCGCAGAATTATGCTTATAATTGATTCATATATGCAGATAAAATGAAGAATTAATAACGATTTTTAAATGTTCTAGAATTACGAGACTGTGAATTATGATTTTCCATAGAAAATGTTCTTTTCACCGTGGCATCTTGGTTTTTGCCAAGAAAATGATCCATACCGTATTTGTCATTAAGGTGAAACTCTTAAAGACGGTAGAAAATAATAAAAGAAGAGAGATTGAGTCTTACCAGGAATGAAAGCGTCAGATTTGTCTGTAATAATGAGCAAGACATCATCGAAATGCTACATCAATTTCGATTGTCCAAAGATTTCGATTAATGTGAAAATTATAGGTTAAGGAGGTAGGATTTGTCACTATGATACCATAAATGATGAGGCCTTTACGTTTATAATGTTACGATATGTATATTATGTTTCAGGTCGCGAAATTAGATTTACTTTCGTGTTTATAAGACAAACTCTTTTTTTTCACGCTTTTAACCCTTTAGATCTGTTAGTATGAGTCTCCGAAAATTTTAGTCAGAAGTAAAATGTAGAGTCGAGTGTTTTGAAGTCCTTCTCATGGCCTCCAAGAATGCGTAGACTTTTAAAATGTAGCTTGGAAGAAATCACATTGCTTTGAAGTTTGAGGATCTAAACATGTCCCGGGTGTTAAGAACGACTACCTGACATGCTTGGGTAGTGTAGGATAAGATATTGAGGGTGGGATTAAAGGTATGAGGTAAAGAAATAAAGTGTGAGGTAGAAAAAAAATGGCATCAACAGTGATGCTGGTAATGGGGCATAGTTGGTATTCAAGCCTCAATTCTTTTAATTTTGGTGCCATTGTATTCGTTTTGTTATATCGATGAGGCTATCATTAACACGAAAATTGAGAGCATTTTCCTTTTAGTTCCTTTGCTATGTATTTTCTGACCCTTTCTCAGCATGGGATGAATAGGGAGGAGTGTAGTCAGGTATTGTGACTCGTATCTTTTTAGCGGCTTGTGAGCCTTCATATTTAAAACATATACGTACATGAATGACCCTAATGCTTACATACTTTTTTTTTTTAGTGCCGCGTTCACAAAAGGTTACCAGTTTATTTTATGAACAGGATTATCAAAATTCTAATGTTATAGTTTAATTTTTTATGGAATAATGTCTCCAGTGAAATTCGAAAAATATTTTGTCTATGTTTTGTTTCAGATGTTTGCTGCTTGGTGACTGATAATTGTGATTTCATCTTGTAGTGTAAGTTTTTATTTTGTATGGATTTATCAGCATACTTTTTGGATTTACTTTTCGGGCTGTTGACTAGGTCTTCAGTTACTTTACCATAGTTTGTATCATCCACTGTGGTAGATGCTGTTCTTCTTCTTTTTTTCTTCTTCTTTTAACGTGATTTTTCCCACCTTTTGTATGGGGTTAGCACGATGCCTTCTTTCGAAGGACTTTGATTTGGCTTTGGGGTAGACCGTAGTCTCGATCGGCTGTCCTGCCTGACATCGCTTAGACCCTGGTAGCGCATGTACATGTATCGTACCAAATCACCAGCTCCCTTTCTGCTGTTAATCTTCCAAAACTTTCCTTTTCATTACGTGTATGTGTGTATGTGAATGTATGTGTGTGTGCATTTAGATCAATAAGTTGATCAATCGTTACCTCAGTGTTTAGGTAGCTATGGAAGATTACTAGTTGTTCAGTCGCCTGATCTCTTTCTTTTAATTTGAAATCAAATCCTCTGATCGAGGATTAATTTACATAAAGTTTTGATTTCTAATATTTTCCTCCGGATCCCTTATATAAGCTAATTTGACCCTTGTTCTGGCTTTTATGCGCCAAGTCCCGTATGTTGGTAATACCATCAGTTAAAGTTAAGTATGCCTTAGTTTAACCAGACCACTGAGCTGATTAACAGCTCTCCTAGGGCTGGCCCGAAGGATTAGACTTATTTTACGTAGCTAAGAACCAGTTGGTTACCTAGCAACGGGACCTACAGCTTATTGTGGAATCCGAACCACATTATACCGGACCACATTATACCCTAGCTGTACCTGCGTTTTAGCCTTTTACTTTACCTCCATTACCGCTTCCTTTCTTCAGTCACGCTGTCCAGCTTTGTTACCTTTTACTTCTTAGCGAAACTGAGGTTTTCTCCCAGTTCCACCTGCAGTACCTCGTACTTTATCTGTATTTTCTAGTTCTCTTCATCTTGCTGTCAACCA